>NW_027258434.1:0-76069 GCF_045791955.1 Oncorhynchus clarkii lewisi
TGTGTGTGTATGTCCATGTGTGTGTGTATGTCCATGTGTGTGTGTATGTCCATGTGAGTGTGTATGTCCATGTGTGTGTGTATGTCCATGTGTGTGTGTATGTCCATGTGAGTGTGTATGCCCATGTGTGTGTGTATGTCCATGTGTGTATGTATTTCCATGTGAGTGTGTATGTCCATGTGAGTGTGTATGTCCATGTGTGTGTATGTCCATGTGTGTGTGTATGTCCATGTGAGTGTGTATGTCCATGTGTGTGTGTATGCCCATGTGTGTGTGTATGTCCATGTGAGTGTGTATGCCCATGTGTGTGTGTATGTCCATGTCTGTATGTATGTCCATGTGAGTGTGTATGTCCATGTGAGTGTGTATGTCATGTGAGTGTGTATGTCCATGTGAGTGTGTATGTCCATGTGTGAGTGTGTATGTCCATGTGTGTATGTACAGTGCCTTGCGAAAGTATTCGGCACCCTTGAACTTTGCGACCTTTTGCCACATTTCAGGCTTCAAACATAAAGATATAAAACTGTATTTTTTTGTGAATAATCAACAACAAGTGGGACACAATCATGAAGTGGAACGACATTTATTGGATATTTAAAACTTTTTTAACAAATCAAAAACTGAAAAATTGGGCGTGCAAAATTATTCAGCCCCCTTAAGTTAATACTTTGTAGCGCCACCTTTTGCTGCGATTACAACTGTAAGTCGCTTGGGGTATGTCTCTATCAGTTTTGCACATCGAGAGACTGACATTTTTTCCCATTCCTCCTTGCAAAACAGCTCGAGTTCAGTGAGGTTGGATGGAGAGCATTTGTGAACAGCAGTTTTCAGTTCTTTCCACAGATTCTCGATTGGATTCAGGTCTGGACTTGGCCATTCTAACACCTGGATATGTTTATTTTTGAACCATTCCATTGTAGATTTTGCTTTATGTTTTGGATCATTGTCTTGTTGGAAGACAAATCTCCGTCCCAGTCTCAGGTCTTTTGCAGACTCCATCAGGTTTTCTTCCAGAATGGTCCTGTATTTGGCTCCATCCATCTTCCCATCAATTTTAACCATCTTCCCTGTCCCTGCTGAATAAAAGCAGGCCCAAACCATGATGCTGCCACCACCATGTTTGACAGTGGGGATGGTGTGTTCAGGGTGATGAGCTGTGTTGCTTTTACGCCAAACATAACGTTTTGCATTGTTGCCAAAAAGTTCAATTTTGGTTTCATCTGACCAGAGCACCTTCTTCCACATGTTTGGTGTGTCTCCCAGGTGGCTTGTGGCAAACTTTAACCAACACTTTTTATGGATATCTTTAAGAAATGGCTTTCTTCTTGCCACTCTTCCATAAAGGCCAGATTTGTGCAATATACAACTGATTGTTGTCCAATGGACAGAGTCTCCCACCTCAGCTGTAGATCTCTGCAGTTCATCCAGAGTGATCATGGGCCTCTTGGCTGCATCTCTGATCAGTCTTCTCCTTGTATGAGCTGAAAGTTTAGAGGGACGGCCAAGTCTTGGTAGATTTGCAGTGGTCTGATACTCCTTCCATTTCAATATTATCGCTTGCACAGTGCTCCTTGGGATGTTTAAAGCTTGGGAAATCTTTTTGTATCCAAATCCGGCTTTAAACTTCTTCACAACAGTATCTCGGACCTGCCTGGTGTGTTCCTTGTTCTTCATGATGCTCTCTGCGCTTTTAACGGACCTCTGAGACTATCACAGTGCAGGTGCATTTATACGGAGACTTGATTACACACAGGTGGATTGTATTTATCATCATTAGTCATTTAGGTCAACATTGGATCATTCAGAGATCCTCACTGAACTTCTGGAGAGAGTTTGCTGCACTGAAAGTAAAGGGGCTGAATAATTTTGCACGCCCAATTTTTCAGTTTTTGATTTGTTAAAAAAGTTTGAAATATCCAATAAATGTCGTTCCACTTCATGATTGTGTCCCGCTTGTTGTTGATTCTTCACAAAAAAATACAGTTTTATATCTTTATGTTTGAAGCCTGAAATGTGGCAAAAGGTCGCAAAGTTCAAGGGGGCCGAATACTTTCGCAAGGCACTGTATGTCCATGAGTGTGTGTATGTCCATGTGTGTGTGTATGTCCATGTGTGTGTGTGTGTATGTCCATGTGTGTATGTCCATGTGTGTGTGTATGTCCATGTGTGTGTGTGTGTGTATGTCCGTGTGTGTGTATGTCCATGTGAGTGTGTATGTCCATGTGTGTGTGTATGTCCATGTGTGTGTGTGTGTGTATGTCCATGTGTGTATGTCCATGTGTGAGTGTGTATGTCCATGTGTGTATGTCCATGTGTGTGTGTGTGTATGTCCATGTGTGTGTGTGTATGTCCATGTGTGTATGTCCATGTGAGTCTGTATGTCCATGTGTGTGTGTATGTCCATGTGTGTGTGTGTATGTCAAAGTGTGTGTGTCTGTCCATGTGTGTGTGTGTATGTCCATGTGAGTCTGTATGTCCATGTGTGTGTGTATGTCCATGTGTGTGTGTGTGTGTGTGTATGTCCATGTGTGTATGTCCATGTGTGTGTGTGTGTGTATGTCCATGTGTGTGTGTGTGTGTGTGTGTATGTCCATGTGAGTGTGTATGTCCATGTGATGTGTGTGTGTGTGTATGTCCATGTGTGTGTGTATGTCCATGTGTGTGTGTATGTCCATGTGTGTGTGTGTATGTCCATGTGTGTGTGTATGTCCATGTGTGTGTGTGTATGTCCATGTGTGTGTGTATGTCCATGTGTGCGTGTATGTCCATGTGTGTGTATGTATGTCCATGTGTGTATATATGTCCATGTGTGTGTGTATGTCCATGTGTGTGTGTATGTCCATGTGTGTGTGTGTATGTCCATGTGTGTGTGTATGTCCATGTGTGTGTGTATGTCCATGTGTGTGTGTATGTCCATGTGTGTGTGTATGTCCATGTGTGTGTGTGTATGTCCATGTGTGTGTGTATGTCCATGTGTGTGTGTGTATGTCCATGTGTGTGTGTATGTCCATGTGTGTGTGTATGTCCATGTGTGTGTGTATGTCCATGTGTAGTGTGTATGTCCATGTGTGTGTGTATGTCCATGTGTGTGTGTGTATGTCCATGTGTGTGTGTGTATGTCCATGTGTGTATGTATGTCCATGTGTGTGTGTATGTCCATGTGTGTGTGTATGTATGTCCATGTGTGTGTATGTATGTCCATGTGTGTGTGTATGTCCATGTGTGTGTGTGTATGTCCATGTGTGTGTGTGTATGTCCATGTGTGTGTGTGTATGTCCATGTGTGTGTGTATGTCCATGTGTGTGTGTATGTCCATATGTGTGTGTATGTCCATGTGTGTGTGTATGTCCATGTGTATGTGTATGTCCATGTGTATGTGTATGTCCATGTGTGTGTGTATGTCCATGTGTGTGTGTATGTCCATGTGTGTGTGTATGTCCATGTGTGTGTGCGGGGAGAATGCTTCCCGCTTCTGCTGCTGCTCCTTCACCTGCTTCTCATCCCAATGGCTGTCAGCACTCAATGCTTTGATTGTCTGTCACACACACACACCTCCACTGCCTATTGGCTGTCACACACACCTCTGCTGCACATCATGCTTACATGATTTTATGAAGCAGAAAATAAGAGAAAATAGGGGATTGACAGTGAGCAGCACTTATTTTCATAGTTTTATTCATATTTCACATTTGGTCCAGTGTTCTTGTGAAGGACAGCGTTGAGTCAACTTTTTTATCGTATTCTCTGATGAGGTGTGCTCCGTTTCTACCTGGCTTCCCTTGAATGCTGCTGAAGGAGCTCGGATGTGTGTTTTATTGAAGCCAGACAGGATTTGATTACACTCCTAATTTCTCAGACAGCACCAACCCTCTCCTCTTCAGGACCGCTCACAGGTCCGGAGGGAGGTCAAGGCAAGCTTTTCCCAGAGTCCAGGGCTTGAGCTGCGGAGGTTGAATCCCTCTCCTCCCTCTCCTCCTCTCTTCTGGAACAGTACTCCACTTAAGTCCCCAGTTTTAGAGGTTAGGGATCAAATTCGAGTGCTGGTGGGGATTTGGGACATGGAAAATAAACTCATCTCTCTCAGGAATACTGGTGGCTTAGAAAAGTTGGAAGTTTTACTGTGAGTGTTGGCTAATGTCTACTTACAGCCTTTAACACTTCCACACTTCTAATCCTGCCCTGTCCAAGTTTCAGTTTCCCTTCAATATTTTACTGTTTAAAACTTGAAATGGAACCAGGTGCTCAAAAAAAGAATAAATTGGATAAGAAGCAAAAATGGTGAGGAAATTATGGAAATGAGTTGATACACCTGTCAAGGTCTACCTTAGGGACCACTGTGACGAGGAGAACATTGACACTGATTATTGTGATGATAACAATGCCGGTTACTGCTCTCTTCACTGACCACCTCTACCTAGCAACAACAGGACAATTGAATAGGCCAGTATGGGTTGGCGCCATTGACCTAAGTATCGGTTTTGCAGTGTTAATGACGATGATGATATGATGATGACTATGATGATAATAAAAACACTCTCTTTCTCTCTCTCCTTTCTCTAGTACCAGCAGGGGGTGGCTGTATTGTTGTTGAAGAAGATTCTGACTCTTCCTTTAACCCTATCTGTCTCCTTTAACCCCCCCTCAGTACCAGCAGGAGATTGTGGTCCTCCAGGAGAAGCTGCGTGTGTCGGTCCAGAAGCTGGAGGAGTACGAGGCTCGTCTGAAGGGTCAGGACGACGGTGCTCAAAAGGTGCTGATGGAGTACCAGGCACGGCTGGAGGAGTCTGAGGAACGCCTGAGACGACAGCAGGATGACAAGGACCTCCAGATGAAGGGTATTATAAGCAGGTACATAAGGTGTGGGGATCAGACCCTTTCCAGACAGAGACTGGGGAAAGTAAGAGAAAGAGAGAGTGAGAGATGGAGAAAGTAAGATAGAGATGAAGAGAGAAACAGAAAGAGAGAAAGATTTGGTAAGAGAGAGCAAGCATACGCAGAGCGAAAGAGGGGGATGGATGGGTGATGTTATCTGCTGTGTGTTCTTGATGTTATCTCCTGGTCTGTGATGTCAGAAGACATATGTTCCTTTCAGATCCGTGTCACACTGAACCCTGCTAACTCAATTAGAGCCGACACACACACACACACACACACACAGACAAGCACACATGCGCGCGCACACACACACACACACACACACACACACACAAATCAATACATACACATTTCACAAACTCAATTCAAGTAAATGTACTGTTATCCATATTTCTAAAACGCCTTGCAGACAAGAGTACCGAGATGCACACACCTCTCAGAAACTCAGTTAGAAGTTGTACACCCCTACACACACCTCTCACAAACTCAGTTAGAAGTTGTACACCCCTACACACACCTCTCACAAACTCAGTTAGAAGTTGTACACACACCTCCTAAATGCATAGCAGACCAGCAGTCCCAAGAGACCCTCATTCTAATAACTATATGAAACATATTATACTCTACATACAGATCTAAAGTACTAACAGACCAGCAGGCCCAAAATGCCTCAGTTCCAGTCTGTAGTCCGCCATACAGCTGGAAGGTCCTGCCAGACTTGTGTGAGCCAGAGTAACACACAGTACACATGATTCTGTTCTGTATCCACATACTATACCTTATTTCATACGCTGGGTGTATGTAGTGCTTTGTGTTGCTGATGTCCCTTTAACTGTGTGTGTGTGTGTGTGTGTGTGTGTGTGTGTCTGTGTGTGTGTGTGTGTGTGTGTGTGTGTGTGTGTGTGTGTGTGTGTGTGTGTGTGTGTGTGTGTGTGTGTGTGTGTGTGTGTGTGTGTGTGTGTGTGTGTGTGTGTGTGTGTGTGTGTGTGTGTGTGTGTGTGTGTGTGTCTGTGTGTGTCTGTGTGTCTGTGTGTGTGTCTGTGTGTCTGTGTGTGTGTGTGTGTCCAGGTTAATGTCAGTGGAAGAGGAGCTAAAGAAAGATCACAATGACATGCAGGCTGTGGTTGACTCCAAACAGAAGATCATTGATGCACAGGTGAGAGTCAGTCACATATACAACTCCATACAGTCAGTTTGTTGACTGTTTAAAGCCCCATAGGGCCCCCGAGTGGCGTAGCGGTCTAAGGTACTGCATCTCAGTACAAGAGGTGTCACTGCAGTCCCTGGTTTGAATCCAGGCTGTATTACATCAGGCCATGATTGGGAGTCCCAAAGAGCGATGCACAATTGGCCCAGTGTCGTCCGGGGTAGGCCGTCATTGTAAATAAGAATGTGTTCTTAACTGACTTGCCTAGTTAAATAAAGGTTAAATTAAACAAATCAAATCAAATAAATAGAGAGAGCAGGGCGGTCCCTGGTGTCATGAAACAGTACTGCAGGTCATTATAAACATCTTAGAATGAGTTGAGCGCACACACACACGCACTTCCTGTTTGCAATGTTTAAACCTCATATAGAGAGACACTTGAAGAATACCCAGAAGCCCATGTAGCTCCCAGTCAACTGTGCACAATATATTGGGATGTATTGTTATGTGTGTACATCCGTCCCTCTGCGTGTGTGGGAGTGTGTCGTCTGCTACAGGACGTGAAGGCTGACAGAACTTACATAGAGGTGTTTAATTCAAGCTGTCAGATCTCTGTGGCAGTGACTAGGCTCGGATGGCTGAGCGCAGCACGACTCTCCGCTTTAGTCTTACAGACTAACTAATACCTACATTTACATTATTCTTCTAGCCTGTCTGTCGACAAGCGTGTTGAGACAAGGTGACTCATTTGAACTGTATATTATATCTCCTGCTCTGTGTTGTAGCTTTTCTGATCCAGACATGTTGCATACACACAAACGTATGAGTTATGTGAGTTAAACAAAGTTGAATAGATCTAGTGTTAAAAACTCCTCAATGTCAACTCACAGACAGCGATGCACACACACACTCACAGCTCATCCTCACAGTAAAGTAATGGGAGTTGAGTGTGGAAACAAACTGGCGGTGGTAAGGCAGTGAGCCTCTCCCTGAGTCAACAGACAGGGAGCATGAATATGGAAAGCTCATTATGGAGAGAGAGAGAAGAGAGAGAGGTGAATAGTGAATTAGAGAACACCTCTGGTGGATGAATGCGACAGGACTATAGATGATTCAGTTAACCCTGCACACAGACACTACAATAAAATGTTTACATGAATGTGTCTGCTTGTCTAGTTGTCTGTGTACTTCACCACCTATCTTTGCACAGGTCTACCACTTTCCTCCCTCTCTACCTCAATAATCCAGTGTTTCTCTCTCTCTCTTTCTATCTCTCTCTGCAGGAGAAACGTATAGCGTCCCTGGACACGGCCAACGCCCGTCTGATGAGTGCCCTGACCCAGCTGAAGGAGCGCTACAGCATGCAGACCCGTAACGGCATCTCCCCGACCAACCCCACCAAGCTCCAGATCACTGAGAATGGAGAGTTCAGGAACAGCAGCAACTGCTAGAGGCAGAGAGAGAGGGTGTGTGTGTGTGTGTGTGTGTGTGTGTGTGTGTGTGTGTGTGTGTGTGTGTGTGTGTGTGTGTGTGTGTGTGTGTGTGTGTGTGTGTGTGTGTGTGTGTGTGTGTGTGTGTGTGTGTGTGTGTGTTGGCTGGTGCTTGTAGAGGACACTTCCTTATATGGACACTACATGGTGAGGAGAATGTGAGTGAGGAGACCACTGCCAGGGGCCAAGCGAGGAGGCGGGTCTTTAGTTTGACAGACAGCAGACCAGGAAAGAGACAACGAATCAATGGACAGAGCTGAACACCAGATGGGCCCTGCAGAGGAGAAGCCGGGACAAGCTGTAGACATGAACTGAACTCTCCGTCAATCAATCGACTTGGATGTTTCCATTGGATGTATGCAGTTGCTGGGACAATTTCAGGCTCTCTTCCCTAAAGCTTGGGTCAAACCACTATATAATCAACACATTGTCTGTCAGATAGTCACCCAAAACCTCTTTACTCTCCTCTTCTCTTCTTCTCTGTTCTCCTTTCCTCTCTTCTTTTCTCTTCTCTGTTTTCCTCTCCTTTCCTGACCTCCTCTCTTCTTCTCTCTGTTAGGAGCAGGTTACGTGGACCTTGTACAAAACAATAACAAAACAATGATTTATTTAGATCTTATCTCATTCTTTTAAAAACCAAATAGGAGCTTTGAAATATTTTTTGTCCAAACTGATCTTTATTTTTAAGTCCTTGAGTGTGTTCCAAAGTGCCCCACTATCCCCTACCCCCATGTCCCCTACATAGTGCACTTTGTGAAAGTTATTGGTACATGAAACGCCTTAAGTAAGGAGCACACCTCTACTTTGTCCTTCAGCCCCCTTCTTCCTGCCATAAAAGGCACAACTTATAATACTGTGGATTTGTAAAGGAATACAGATACTGTATAAATACATCACGTAATGTATTATAAACCCTAAATAATGAACTATATGTGAGACTATATTAATGATATTTAATATAGATGTATGCATATTTATTTTTTTCCTCTATAAAGTATACATGAGATATAGTTATATTTGAAAGACTGCAGCTATACTGTGTATTATAGGGCATAGGGGGAGAGACTGCAGCTATACTGTGTATTATAGGGCATAGGGGGAGAGACTGCAGCTATACTGTGTATTATAGGGCATAGGGGGAGAGACTGCAGCTATACTGTGAGTAGCACCATCAACAGATTAAATAGTTAGAATGCTATTTTATTTCTTCTAAACCTTTAGTTTATCCAGGTTTTCTGGACAGACCTGGTTGGGTCGAGGTTTGCTTTAGTGCTTCATCATTAATGTTGAATCAACGTTGAATCAATGTTGTATGTTGGTTGTGTGTCCCTCTGCATTTGGAGCTATAGGACTGGCTCATTGTAATGGCTTGAATGGAGTGAATGGTCAAACATGCTATCAGACACATGGCAACCACATGTTTAATTCCATTCCAAAACTCCATTCCAGCCATTGCAATGAGCCTGTCCTCCTATAGCTCCTCCCACCAGCCATGGTTGGTCTCATAGCCCCTGTAGTACAAGGAGAGAGAGAATTGTGTTGTTTAACACAACATTATACTATACACTGGACTGGTGTCGGTCACGTGACCTCACAGATTAGAATATTACTTTTTCTTAAAACTCTTAAGTAAGAATGTTACTCTTAAAACTCCTGTTTGTAAATTAATGTCAATGAAGCATGCTGCATTGAGACTGTGACCTCCCACTTCGCTTTCAAGCATCTCTCCCTCCTCTATTTCTCTCCCCTTCTCCTTCATTCCCTCTCTCTCCCTCTCTCTCTCCTCTATTTCTCTCCCCTTCTCCTTCATTCCCTCTCTCCCTCTCTCTCTCCTCTATTTCTGTCCCCTTCTCCTTCATTCCCTCTCTCTCCCTCTCTCTCTCCTCTATTTCTCTCCCCTTCTCCTTCATTCCCTCTCTCCCTCTCTCTCTCCTCTATTTCTCTCCCCTTCTCCTTCATTCCCTCTCTCTCCCTCTCTCTCTCCTCTATTTCTCTCCCCTTCTCCTTCATTCCCTCTCTCTCCCTCTCTCTCTCCTCTATTTCTCTCCCCTTCTCCTTCAGTCCCTCTCTCCCTCTCTCTCTCCTCTATTTCTCTCCCCTTCTCCTTCATTCCCTCTCTCTCCCTCTCTCTCTCCTCTATTTCTCTCCCCTTCTCCTTCATTCCCTCTCTCTCCCTCTCTCTCTCCTCTATTTCTCTCCCCTTCTCCTTCAGTCCCTCTCTCCCTCTCTCTCTCTCTTCTGAATGTGAAGATGCTACTCAAACACAGTTGGTCTTAAAATTGGGTGTGTAAGTCCTTCTGAATGATCCGATAGCTGCTGTTCGTCTCGCCCCCACCAGACATTTCAACATCTATATTTGGTATATTTTTCTAACCCTTTTTCTTACCTTTACAGATTCATTAATGAGAGTGATGAAATCTGCATGCTTCATTTTGGTGCTATAACCAATGGTAGCGCCAGACTGTCAGCTTTTGTTTTCGGTTGCCAATATAGGAAGATGATGAACTTCTTTTTTTTATGAGTTGCTACAGAAATAAACATATATAATATGTGATTATATATCCTATTATATACAGTTTCCAGTCTAAAGTTTGGACACACCTACTTATTCAAGTTTTTTTTCTTTATTTCTTTATTAATATTTTTTGCATTGTAGAATAATAGTGAAGACATCAAAACTATGAAATAACACATGGAATCATGTAGTAACCAAAAAAAGTGTTAAACAAATCTAAATATATTAAGTAGCTAACCTTGGCCTCGATGATAGCTTTGCACACTGGCATTCTATCAACCAGCTTCATGAGGTAGTCACCTGGAATACATTTCAATTAACAAGTGTGCCTTGTTATAATAATGTATTTCCTTCTTAATGCATTTGAACCAATCATTTGTGTTGTGACAAGGTAAGGGTGGTATACAGAAGATAGCCCTATTTAGTAAAAGACCATGTCCATATTATGGCAAGAACAGCTCAAATAAGCAAAGAGAAATGACAGTCTATCATTACTTTAAGACATGAAGGTCAGTCAATATGGAACCTTTCAAGAACTTTGACAGTTTCTTCAAGCGCAGTGGCAAAAACCATCAAGGCAATGATGAAACTTGCTCTTGCGAGGACCACCACAGGAAAGGAAGACCCAGGGTTCCCTCTGTTGCAGAGGATAAGTTCATTAGAGTTAACTGCACCTCAGATTGCAGACCAAATAAATGCTTCACAGAGTTCAAGTAACAGACACATCTCAACATCAACTCTTCAGGGGAGACTGCGTGAATCAGGGCTTCATGGTCGAATAGCTGCAAAGAAACACTACTAAAGGACACCAATAAGAAGAAGAGACTTGCTTGGGCAAAAATAACACGAGCAATGGGCATTAGACCGGTGGAAATCTGTCCGTTGGTCTGATTCATCCAAATTTGAGATTTTTGGTTCCTTCCTCCATGTCTTTGTTAGACACAGAGTAGGTGATCTCCGCATATGTGGTTTCCACCATGAAGCATGGAGGAGGTGTGATGGTGTGGGGGTGCATTGCTGGTGACACTGTCAGGGATTTATTTAGAATTCAGTGATACGCCATCCTACCTGGTTTACGCTTAGTGGGGCTATCATTTGGTTTTCAAAAGGACAATGACCCAACAAACCTTCAGGCTGTGTAAGGGCTATTTGACCGAGAAGGAGAGTGATGGAGTGCTGCATCAGATGACCAGGCCTCCACAATCACCCTACTTCAACCCAATTGAGATGGTTTGGGATGAGTTAGACCACAGAATGAAGGAAAAGTAGCCAACAAGTCCTCAGCATATGTGGGAACTCCTTCAAGACTGTTGGAAAAGCATTCCAGATGAAACTGGTTGAGAGAATGCCAATAATGTGCAATGCTGTCATCAAGGCAAAGGGTGGCTACTTTGAAGAATCTAAAATATATGTCACGTCTACTCCCGCTCCCTGTCTCTGGCGCTAGTTGTCACCAGTTTACTCATTATTACGCACAACTGTCATCGTTACGCTCACCTTCCTGATTACCTCCCCTACATCTGTCACTCCCTTTGGTTCTTTCACCAGGCGTTTTTGACTCTGTTTATATGTTTAATGTCTGTATGCTACTCGTGTCTCTTGTTTTGTTCCATGTTCGTTTATTAATTAAATTCACTCCTTGTACTTGCTTCCCGATTATTAGCGTACACGTTATTAGCGTACACGTTATAGAATAACACCTCACCAAAGGGAAGCAACATGGATGATATTTTACTGGTGACGTTGGGTCCAAGGGCGGCTGCCGAAGCAACCAGGGATGCCTCAGCTGGCTCGTCAGGCTTCCGTGACAGCTGGCTCGTCAGGCTTCCATGACAGCTGGCTTGTCAGGCTTCCATGACAGCTGGCTCGTCACAGGCTTCCATGACAGCTGGCTCGTCAGGCTTCCGTGACAGCTGGTTCGTCAGGCTTCCATGACAGCTGGCTCGTCAGGCTTCCGTGACAGCTGGCTCGACAGGCTTCCGTGACAGCTGGCTCGTCAGGCTTCCGTGACAGCTGGCTCGACAGATTCTCAAGCCTCGGTTGGCTCGTCAGGCTTCCATGCCTCAGCTAGCTTGTCGGGATCCCATGCCGGCTCGACATCTTCCTGCGGCTCAGCTGGCTCTACAGGTTCCCGCGCCTCAGCTGGCTCTACAGGTTCCCGCTCCTCAGCTGGCTCTACAGATTCCCGCGCCTCAGCTGGCTCTGCAGGTTCGCGCGCCTCAGCTGGCTCTGCAGCTTCCCGCTGCTCAGCTGGCTCTGCAGGTTCCCGTGCCTCAGCTGGCTCTACAGGTTCCCGTGCCTCAGCTGGCTCTGCAGGTTCGCGCGCCTCAGCTGGCTCTGCAGGTTCGCGCGCCTCAGCTGGCTCTGCAGCTTCCCGCTGCTCAGCTGGCTCTGCAGGTTCCCGTGCCTCAGCTGGCTCTACAGGTTCCCGCGCCTCAGCTGGCTCTACAGGTTCCCGTGCCTCAGCTGGCTCTGCAGGTTCCCGCGCCTCAGCAGAAGAGATCGGCCCGCTGCTGGTCCTCGGGACCGTCCCTCTGGTCGTCGTCCTGCGGCTGGAGCCGCACATCAGGGAGGGAGTACTGTCACGTATACTCCTGCTCCCCCTCTCTGCCGCTCGTTGTCTCCAGTTTACTCATTACTATGCACAACTGTCATCGTTATGCTCACCTGGCCTCATGAGACCCACCTGGACTCCATCACCTTCCTGATTACCTCCTGTATATCTGTCACTCCCTTTGGTTCTTTCCCCAGGAGTTATTGACTCCATGTTTCATGTCTGTACGCTACTCGTGTTTCTTGTTTTGTTCCATTTTCGTTTATTTATTAAATTCACTCCCTGTACTTGCTTCCCGATTTATTAGCGTTCACATTAGTATAAAATATTTTTTGATTCGTTTAACACTTTTTTTGGTTACCACATGATTACATGACTACATGATATGTGTTATTTCATAGTTTTGATGTCTTCACTATTATTCTACAATATAGAAAATAGTCCAAATAAAGAAAAACCCTTGAATGAGTAGGTGTGTCCAAACTTTTGACTGGTACTGTATATGATAACGATTAGTGTATCAAGAGGCTGGACAGGCTTGGAGACGAGTGTAAATTAAATGTTCACAATATTTTTACCTAATGATAAAAATAGTTTTTTTTATGTACCTTGTGTTCAATAATACTGCTCTATCGATCGATATGACATCATGTAAATTGTAAATAGCTCAGTCAGTCATCTGTCCTGTTCAGTTAGATCTCCAGGTTTCAGCCTGTAGATCTAAGTCTCTCCTCTCCACCACCACATTCATTATTCTCTTTTTCGATCAAGGGAAAACCACTTTAAAATTAATAGTTGCAAAAAAAAATGTAAAATGACAATTTACTGTTGAGAGGTGTTGGATGATTTCAGGTGTGTAGAGGACAGGGAGAATCCAAACGTCCAGCATTCTATGACCAATCAATTGTGGAGAAAGAGAAACACAAGCACAAAATCCCATTTCTCATCAGCCCAGCTCTATGCACTTTTAAAATTGGGTTTTAAGCATTATTAGTCTACGTTCCATAAAAACTCCATCTTTTGGACTGCAGAAATGTGCACTCCGGGCTTGATTAGCCATGTAGTGGAGTGCACTACCGAACCACTAGATTTCAGATGATTGGCTCAAACTTCAACAATGATGTATTTTATTTCCAGAGTTTGAAGGGGTAAAGAGAGTACTGACTGTGATATTAGGGACTTAAGTCTAGTCCCCTGAGTAGTCTCCACTTCTCATCCGTAGCCCTCTACCGTGGAACCCTACCTTACAAACTAGCCTGTGCCATTGAAATGCCAACTCTCCCAAATCAGCTAGATTAATACTGGTATAAACCTTCTAATGATATATTAGTATTACCAGGGCAACACAACATGAAGCCTCTTCCATAGAAATAGGGAATGCAATGTCATTTCATTTGGCTATCAATTCTAAATCTTCGGTATGTTTCTGGTAGCATCCCAGCTCTGTTCCACCTTCATGAAGTTGTTAGAGAATATAGGAGAGTCAGAGAGAGAAATGTGGTGATGATGTCTCTGTAGCCACACAAACTCATTATACATACAGTACAGTTAGAGCCAGTGAGAAAAATACTATAAACTAAATATACATCTATAAATAAAGTGAAAGATGTTGTATGTTTTCTAATATCTTAGAAAATACTTTTGTAAGTATGTTGAAAGTGAAGTATTTGCTGGATTCTGCTTCCTTGGACAACAGTGGTGAAAACAATAATGTACAGAGGAATTTGTGTTGATGATATATTCAAAACAATGTGGCTGTGCAATTTATGTACATTTGCAACTATACTTATTAAAGTTTTATTTAGCTATTTTAAGCCTCTGCCTTGTGTGTTCTTTGGTTACTGTGGTAAACATATTTTCCAAAAAGGACTTCTCAAATGTGTATGTACAGTTGAAGTCGGAAGTTTACATACACCTTAGTCAAATACATTCTCAGTTTTTCACAATTCCTGAAATTTTTTCAGAGTAAAAATTCCCTGTTTTAGGTCAGTTAGGATCACCACTTTATTTTAAGAATGTGAAATGTCAGAATATTAGTAGAGAGAATTATTTATTTCAGCTTTTATTTCTTTCATCACATTCCTAGTGGGTCAGAAGTTTACAGACACTCAATTAGTATTTGGTAGCATTGCCTTTAAATTGTTTAACTTGGGTCAAATGTTTCGGGTAGCCTTCCACAAGCTTCCTACATAAGTTGGGGGAATTTTGGCCCATTCCTCCTGACAGAGCTGGTGTAACAGTCAGGTTTGTAGGCCTCCTTGCTCGCAAACACTTTTTCAGTTCTGCCCACAAAGTTTCTATGGGATCAGGGCTTTGTGATGGCCACTCCAATACCTTGACTTTGTTGTCCTTAAGCCATTTTGCCACAACTTTGGAAGTATGCTTGTCCCTTTGGAAGACCCATTTGCGACCAAGCTTTAACTTTAACTTTTAACTTAACTGATGTCTTGAGATGTTGCTTCATAATTTTCCTGCCTCATGATGCCATCTATTTTGTGAAGTGCATCAGTCCCTCCTGCAGCAAAGCAGGGATGGTTGGGATGGTGTTCTTCAGCTTGCAAGCATCCCCCTTTTTCCTCCAAACATAACGATGGTCATTATGGCCAGTTATTTTTGTTTGTTTCATCAGACCAGAGGACATTTCTCCAAAAAGTATGATCTTCGTCCCCATGTGCAGTTGCAAACCGTAGTCTGGCTTTTTTATGACGGATATAGATACTTTTGCATCAGTGTCCTCCAGCATCTTCACAAGGTCCTTTGCTGTTGTTCTGGGATTGATTTGCACTTTTCACACCAAAGTACATGTCTAGGAGACAGAACGCGTCTCCTCCCTGAGTGGTATGACGGCTGCGTGGTCCCATGGTGTTTATACTTGCGTACTATTGTTTGTACAGATGAACGTGGTACCTTCAGGCTTTTGGTAATTGCTCCCAAGGATGAACCAGACTTGTGGAGCTCTACAATTTATTTTCTGAGGTCTTGGCTGATTTATTTTGATTTTCCCATGATGTCAAGCAAAGAGGCACTGAGTTTGAAGGTAGGCCTTGAAATACATCCACAGGTACACCTCCAATTGACTCAAATGATGTCAATTAGCCTATCAGAAGCTTCTAAAGCCATGACATCATTTTCTGGAATATTCCAAGCTGTTTAAAGCACAGTCAACTTAGTGTATGTTAACTTCTGAACCACTGGAATTGTGATACAGTGAATTATAAGTGAAATAATCTGTCTGTAAACAATTGTTGGAAAAATGACTTGTGTCATGCACAAAGTAGATGTCCTAACCGACTTGCCAAAACTATAGTTTGTTAACAAGAAATGTGGAGTGGTTGAAAAACAGGTTTTAATGACTCCAACCTAAGTGTATGTAAACTTCGGACATCAACTGTATATGCATTTTTCAAGTTACACATCGGACACAAAACCTTAACATATTTCCAGCGTCAACCTATAATACAACCGTGACCCACCAGTGGTTTCAGACCTATCATTTGGTAAACAGTTTCAGATGATTGACAGGTGGTAAATCAGATACAACTTGGCCTATAATGAGAAAATGAACACATTTTCAAAGCTGCTCAGTCTAGTGATGAAGAGAGCTATTTAGAGGGGAATGTGGAGGGAGAGAGGTAAAAGAGGGAGAGCGATAGAGAGGAAGATGGAGAGAGATGTAAAAGAGGGGTAGTGAATGGTGCATGCTCCTCAGCTAGGCTGACCTATATACTGCCTGATTGTTATTCCCCACAGTAGCTGGGAGAGAAGAAGGAGAAAGATGGACAGAAGAGGAAAAGAGGGAGAATGCTCCAAAACGTAATAGCTGAAAATGCACAAAAACTCTATCCTACCTTACCTGAGATAGACGATATTTTTGTCATGTATTACAGTCAGTCCATTAATGTGTGCTATTTCCTATGTAGGCCTGTACATAGTATTCTACCAGTTATTCAGTGTAGACCTGTACATGGTATTCTACCAGTTATTCAGTGTAGACCTGTACATGGTATTCTACCAGTTATTCAGTGTAGGCCTGTACATGGTATTCTACCAGTTATTCAGTGTAGGCCTCTACATGGTATTCTACCAGTTATTCAGTGTAGACCTGTACATGGTATTCTACCAGTTATTCAGTGACGACCTGTACATGGTATTCTACCAGTTGTTCAGTGTAGGCCTGTACATAGTATTCTACCAGTTATTCAGTGTAGGCCTGTACATGGTATTCTACCAGTTATTCAGTGTAGACCTGTACATGGTATTCTACCAGTTATTCAGTGTAGACCTGTACATAGTAATCTAGCAGTTATTCAGTGTAGACCTGTACATGGTATTCTACCAGTTATTCAGTGTAGGCCTGTACATGGTATTCTACCAGTTATTCAGTGTAGACCTGTACATAGTATTCTACCAGTTATTCAGTGTAGGCCTGTACATGGTATTCTACCAGTTATTCAGTGTAGACCTGTACATGGTATTCTACCAGTTATTCAGTGTAGACCTGTACATGGTATTCTACCAGTTATCCAGTGTAGACCTGTACATGGTATTCTACCAGTTATTCAGTGTAGACCTGTACATGGTATTCTACCAGTTATTCAGTGTAGGCCTGTACATAGTATTCTACCAGTTATTCAGTGTAGACCTGTACATGGTATTCTACCAGTTATTCAGTGTAGGCCTGTACATAGTATTCTACCAGTTATTCAGTGTAGGCCTACACTTCAGAAGCAAGAGGCTTAAGACCAGTGTAGAATCAGTGCCCTGTGGTCAACATATTAGACTGTGTAGAATATTTATATTACATTGTAAGATCTAACAAATCTAAGATCAAGGATTAGACACAGGGAGCCCAGAACGATGGAAATCAGAGCATCACTGCTATCCTATAACACAATAATATAACACCTTGGCTGTCCACATACACTTCAAAGGCTGTTGTGTTGGACTGATTGAACTAATGAATGTATTTCTATTGACTCAGGCCCAGCAGCAGGGAGCAGGGAGGGAGGGAGCAGTCAGTGGGTAGGGAACGGAACTCATTAATAGAGCCTCCTCATCGTGTTTATTTCGCAGAGATGTCTCTAATTGCTCCCCGCGAGGCTCACTTAGCGCCTCTCTCTCTGCCTGCCTCCTGCTCTCCCTTCCTGCCTGGGCTGACTGCCTCCCGCTCTCCGTCCCTGCCTGGGCTGACTGCCTCCCGCTCTCCCTCCCTGCCTGGGCTGACTGCCTCCCGCTCTCCCTCCCTACCTGGGCTGACTGCCTCCCCCTCTCCCTCCCTGCCTGGGCTGACTGCCTCCCACCCTCCCTCCCTGCCTGGGCTGACTGCCTCCCACCCTCCCTCCCTGCCTGGGCTGACTGCCTCCCGCTCTCCCTCCCTGCCTGGGCTGACTGCCTCCCACCCTCCCTCCCTGCCTGGGCTGACTGCCTCCCTCTCTCCCTCCCTGCCTGGGCTGACTGCCTCCCGCTCTCCCTCCCTGCCTGGGCTGACTGCCTCCCACCCTCCCTCTCTCTCTCTTTCCCACTGCTGTATGTTATTGTTATGAAAGCAGAGGAAGTGCCCAGTCCTAAATCAAACCATAGCCCCTCATTTTTGCTAGTTTTATATCAATACTGTGACTACAAGTATCGACTTGTAAAAAACACAACTATAGCATATATATACATATATATACATAAATAAAATAGAAAATGTTGCTTGGTTGTTAATGTTAGCTAGCTAGCGGCTGTACCTGTATTTATCAGCCTATAGCTAGTTCTCAATCTTCTTTAAAAATGGTGAGTCAACATGTTTTGAGCTGACCACTTTTATATTCCAAAACATTTATATTCATGGCTTTCTCTTGTCCCTCTACAGCCGACATACAGTGAGCAATATGTTTGGAGCATCAAATTCCAATAAAATCACAGCATCGAATCGCAAAACATATGCTTCTATGAGCTGGAACAGCCAAATGGCCAATTATCGCAAATACAATAACACATGCATGCACACACACACACACACACACACGCACACGCACACGCACGCACACGCACACGCACACGCACACGCACACACACACACACACACACACACACACACACACACACGGAACAAAGTCCCTCTATCCCTCTATATACCTTCATCCGTTGTTCTCCCACTTCCTCAACCACCTTATGCACTACCTTCCTCCCCCTCCTCCTCCTCCTCTTCACAAGGAAAATAAATCAAGCCCAGAACAGGTCCTGGAAGTCAGCCTCTGAGGTCAGCTCCCTACAATCTGTCTGTCTGCTCTTGACAGGACACCCTGGAGGACTTCCAGTGGAGAGGGAGCCAGTCTGTGTGC
Organism: Oncorhynchus clarkii lewisi; assembly: GCF_045791955.1. Taxonomy (NCBI): domain Eukaryota; kingdom Metazoa; phylum Chordata; class Actinopteri; order Salmoniformes; family Salmonidae; genus Oncorhynchus; species Oncorhynchus clarkii. The sequence continues at coordinate 18,908 of NW_027258434.1, forward strand.
TCCTCTGTGAGGTCTGTGTGTGGGAGTATAGCTTATTAGGCCTGAGTCAGGTCAGTTCTCTACATTGGCCTGGTGTGTGTGGGGGTCGTAATCGCTGATGCAGCCGGTAGTCCTGGGAGGAGGCCCTGCGCAGGTTGGCCGGGGAGCAGAGCTGGGGTTCTGACAGGGCCTGGTCTGGGGTGGCTCACAGAGCGCCTGCTGGACCAGGTGCTTTTCTCAGGAAGAGATCCTCCAGGACCCCCTACTCCCTGGTTCTCCAGCTAAGCCTCACACATCTCCAGCAGAGAGACTTGAACCTGCGCTGGGCCAGGTAGAAGACAGCCTCCACAAACACCTGGAGACCCATGCCTGACAGGAGAAGGATAGAAGAGATGTGGTGGAGAGGATGAGAGAGAGAGAGAGAGAGAGAGAGAGAGAGAGAGAGAGAGAGAGAGAGAGAGAGAGAGAGAGAGAGAGAAAATAAAATGTCAAATTGGATTTTTACCAAATGATCCTATGACAGACCAAATATTCCCCCCGCACATCCTAATTGACAAACAAACAAACAAACCAAAACAAAGACAAAGTCTTCTTATTCTTTGTTGATTTAAAAAAAGCCTTCGACTCAATTTGGCATGAGGGTCTGCCATACAAATTTATGGAAAGTGGTGATGGGGAAACAATATGACATAAAATACATGTACACAAACAACAAGTCTGCGGTTAAAATTGGCAAAAAACTAATTTCTTTCCACAGGGCCGCAGGGTGAGACAGGGATGCACCTTAAGCCCCACCCTCTTCAACATACATACCAACGAATTGGCGAGGGCACTAGAACAGTCTGCAGCACCCAGATTCACCCTACTAGAATCTGAAGTCAAATGTCTACTGTTTGCTGATGATCTGGTGCTTCTGTCACCAACCAAGGAGGGCCTACAGCAGCACCTAGATCTTCTGAACAGATTCTGCCAGACCTGGGCCCTGACAGTAAATCTCAGTAAGACCAAAATAATGGTGTTCCAAAAAAGGTCCAGTCGCCAGGACCACAAATACAAATTCCATCTAGACACGATTGCCCTAGAGCACACAAAAAACTATACATACCTCGGCCTAAACATCAGCGCCACAGGTAACTTCCACAAAGCTGTGAATCATCTGAGAGACAAGGGAAGAAGGGCCTTCTATGTCATCAAAAGGAACATCAAACACATTGACATATCAATTAGGATCTGGCTAAAAATACTTGAATCAGTTATAGAACCCATTGCCCTTTATGGTTGTGAAGTCTGGGATCCGCTCACCAACCAAGAATTCACAAAATGGGACAAACACCAAATTGAGACTCAGCATGCAGATTTTTGAGAAAATGTCCGCTGTGCACAACGTAGAACACCAAATAATGCATGCAGAGCAGAATTAGGCAGAAACCCGCCAATGATCAAAATCCAGAAAAGAGACGTTAAATTCTACAACCACCTAAAAGGAAGTGATTCCCAAACCTTTCATAACAAAGCTATCACCTACAGAGAGATGAACCTGGAGAAGAGTCCCCTAAGCAAGCTGGTCCTGGGGCTATGTTCACAAACACAAACAGACCCCACAGAGCCCCAGGACAGCAACATAATTAGACCAAATCATGACAAAACAAAAACATAATTACTTGAAACATTGGAAAGAATTCACAAAAAAACAGAGCAAACTAGACCTGACCATTGTGAGTAACCCAAACTAAAGGAAAGCTTTGACTATGTATAGACTCAGTGACCATAGCCTTGCTATTGAGAAAGGCCGCCATAGGCAGACCTGGCTCTCAAGAGAAGACAGGCTATGTGCACACTGCCCACAAAATGAGGTGGAAACTGAGCTGCACTTCCTAACCTCCTGCCAGATGTATGACCATATTAGAGACACATATTTCCCTCAGATTACACAGATCCACAAAGAATTCAAAAACATACCAAATTTTGATAAACTCCCATATCTAGTCGGTGAAATACCACAATGTGCCGGCAACCAGTGAATAACCATTGTAAATACAACCCATATTTATGTTTATTTATTTTCCCTTTTGCACTTTAATTAACCATTTGCTCATTGTTACAACACTGTATATATACACATAATATGACATTTGAAATGTCTTTATTCTTTTGGAACTTCTGTGAGTGTAATGTTTACTGTTCATTATTATTGTTTATTTCACTTTTGTTTATTATCTACTTCACTTGCTTTGGCAATGTTAACATATGTTTCCCATGCCAATAAAGCTCCTTGAATTGAATTGAGAGAAAGAAAGAGAGAGAGAAGGAAAGAGAAAGACAGAGAGGTTAGATCCAAATAGACTTCTATACACATAATAGATTATAGAAATTCATGATTCACTCTTCCAGGTTCATCGCTGTATATCTCACTGATTCCCCCGATTCTTGTCAAGTCACTCTCCAATACTAATGAACTTATAATAAACCATGCTGAACCAGTAAATGACATACACTGTCGTGGTCATTTCCTGTATTACTAAACATTGAGAGAGCAAACCACACACAAGTCAGAGTTATATTATAAAGTCCCATCTTTAATTATATATTAGCTTCACCATAGCCCTGTGATTCTCAGATCAATTCAGTGTCTATAAATGAATTCTCTGAGAGTGCTTACAAAACAATTATTAGTATCATTTATAGCCAAGACACACCCCTCTCAACTCACATGACGAATAACAGATCTTAGGAACATTACAAAGGGCCTTTTACTTGAAAGAGGAGTATCCCATCCAGATAGCATTAGCTATAAATTATCTTTCAGTTTGGTCTCTTTAGACGAGATTCTAATCTCGTTCTTGGTACCACTTAGGACCAAAACATTACCTCATCCAATGGCATATATCAATTGTCAATACTAGATACTCCCATCTCAAATACACCCCCTCCTGGACAAGATCAGAAAAGACAGTGAGCCTCTTAGGTCATATACTAGGTCAAGATAAGGACAACCTCAGAGGGGACATACAATAGTTAGACACATTCCCATAAGAAGATAAGCCTCCATTCTGTCCTCCTCCCCTTCTGATATTCTTTATAGCATCACATGGTTAAACAGATACGTTGACATATGAAGACAAGCCTGACCTCTCCCCTCTCTGGGCCCCAAGTGACTAAGCCCGAGCTGAGAAGGGATAACTGCAACTGCCAACAGTACAGTCCAAAAGAAGACATTCTAATGACAAGAATAATATAAAACGTCTTATTTATCTATGTTACCTAACTAATTCTGATTCAGCCACGACAACACACACAGTGCCAAAGGGATGTCTAGCCAAGGATACAAGCCTGAAGAAGGAGCTCCTAGGACCTTCTGCTGAGATGCTTTGAAAAGTTAAAAGGATTTCACATATTCTCTACATCCTTTAAGTCTTCTTCGTGTTTGGAGGGAGACGGCATGCAATCCCTCAGCTGTCCTCCTTCTGCCTGTCGTGCTGGATGTGGATCTCCTGACTCTCCCACAGATCTGACTAGTGCTTCCTAAATAAGATCTACTGAAGTGGTAAAGCTCCACACAAACCTTGAAGACACATTTACAGTTTAGAGCTAATGCTTCATTGGAAATAAATAAACAAACCTAACCCTTGGCTCACCAACTCAGCTCATAGACTCAGTTCATAGACTACTCTCTAGGTATCCACATCAAAATGAGGTCAAAGTAATTTTTAAAAAAACTATCAAATTCACCAATACACACGGGAGCTCAGACTGTCCTAACACACCACCAGAGACACACCATCCAGGTAGACTACATCATTTATTCCAGCTTCTACTCTCCTCTTTACCATGCCTTTCATCAAACGGTGCAGTGGCTCTTAATAAAACATTAGGAAGTGGATTAAAGGGAGGGAGAGATAGTTATTTTCACCAAGTAAAGAGAGGGACGGAAAAGGGGAGGGAGAGATAGTTATTTTCACCAAGTAAAGAGAGAGACGGAAAAGGGGAGGGAGAGATAGTTATTTTCACCAAGTAAAGAGAGGGACGGAAAAGGGGAGGGAGAGATAGTTATTTTCACCAAGTAAAGAGAGAGACGGAAAAGGGGAGGGGGAGATAGTTATTTTCACCAAGTAAAGAGAGGGACGGAAAAGGGGAGGGAGAGATAGTTATTTTCACCAAGTAAAGAGAGGGACGGAAAAGGGGAGGGAGAGATAGTTATTTTCACCAAGTAAAGAGAGGGACGGAAAAGGGGAGGGAGAGATAGTTATTTTCACCAAGTAAAGAGAGGAACAGAAAAGGGGAGGGAGAGATAGTTATTTTCACAGAGTAAAGAGAGGGACGGAAAAGGGGAGGGAGAGATAGTAATTTTCACCAAGTAAAGAGAGGGATGGAAAAGGGGAGGGAGAGAGAGAGAGACTTTCCTCTGGGTTGATAAGGGGCTTTTAGCATTCAGTTTAAGCCCTGAATAAGCATTTCTCACTTCCCATTTCTCACTTCAGTGAGAGATTGGCTCTGTTTCCCTATTGCCCCCATAGGGTTACTGACTAAATTGTCACTCCCTCATTTTGGGTTAGAACCAAATATTCAGCTCACGACTCCTTGTGTTGCACGCCACTAAAAACAGTCCCTCCATCCCAGCTGAGCCCAACGAGAGAAAACCATGGAACCACATTCAATCAACCGTACCGCTGCACCCCTCCCTTCCTCCCCCTCTGCATATTTTCAGGTCCAAGGTGAATCATTCATAGAATGATGAATCATAGAAGGTACTCTCCCAAATGTTGTCACTGCGCTGCGAGAGAGGATTCAGAGAACTGTTCAATTCTAAAAGGTCGCAGCTAGTTCTACCTAGTTCTGATTGGCTGGAGGGTTTCTCTGCTTCCCTGTAGTCAGGCAGCATGATGGCCCAGCGCCTTGTTATATCAATGTAGAGGACATCCACAGATGCCATGGAGAGGTTACTGTTGCTCAGCTTACAGTGCCTACAATCAACCAATCAATCATGAATCAAGTAATAAATCAATCAATCATATGTATTTATAAAGCCCTTTTTATTTAAGTACTTGGTAGTATAGTACTGTAGTACCTGATCAAGGTTCTGAAGCTGGTGGGCCCCAGGCGCATGTTACCTTTGACCCCCAGGAACCGCAAGAAGAGGGCAACAATGCGGTCTGCAGGTAGCTGAACTGCTTGGTGTACTTAGGGAACACCTGCTTCAGACACAGAGAGAGCAGGACACCCCCCTCCTCCCCAGTCCCCCTCTCTGGTGACCCCCTTCCTGCTGCTGCTCTGGGGGTGACAGGGAGAGAGAAGTTATTAACGAAGTGATCTATGAGTGAATAGGAGCGGTATCCATCCTGTCTGTGTGTGACCCTGTATGCCCAGGCTGCAGGGCTGAGTAATGGCTGGCCCTAATGGACATAGGAGCATAAGGCCAGACTAATGAGTCAGCTGATATACTACTGGAGAGGAGGAGGAGGTGGTAGATGAGGGAGCAGAAGAAAGAGGATGAGGATGGAGGAAGAGCGTGGAGGAAGAGGTGGTGGTGGTAGATGGGGGAGAAGGAGGAAGAGGACGAGGATGGAGGAAGGGCGTGGAGGAGGTGGTGGTGGTGGTGGTAGATGGGGGAGAAGGAGGAAGAGGATGAGGAGGTGGTAGATGAGGGAGCAGAAGAAAGAGGATGAGGATGGAGGAAGAGCGTGGAGGAAGAGGTGGTGGTGGTAGATGGGGGAGAAGGAGGAAGAGGACGAGGATGGAGGAAGGGCGTGGAGGAGGTGGTGGTGGTGGTGGTAGATGGGGGAGAAGGAGGAAGAGGATGAGGATGGAGGAAGAGTGTGGAGGAGGTGGTGGTGGTGGTAGATGGGGGAGAAGGAGGAAGAGGACGAGGATGGAGGAAGAGTGTGGAGGAGGTGGTGGTGGTAGATGGGAGAGAAGGAGGAAGAGGACGAGGATGGAGGAAGAGTGTGGAGGAGGTGCTGGGGGTGGTAGATGGGGGAGAAGGAGGAAGAGTGTGGAGGTGGTGGTGGTGGTGGTAGATGGGGGAGAAGGAGGAAGAGTGTGGAGGTGGTGGTGGTGGTAGATGGGGGAGAAGGAGAAAGAGTGTGGAGGAGGTGGTGGTGGTGGTAGATGGGGGAGAAGGAGGAAGAGTGTGGAGGTGGTGGTGGTGGTGGTAGATGGGGGAGAAGGAGGAAGAGTGTGGAGGTGGTGGTGGTGGTGGTAGATGGGGGAGAAGGAGAAAGAGTGTGGAGGAGGTGGTGGTGGTGGTAATAGATGGGGGAGAAGGAGGAAGAGTGTGGAGGAGGTGGTGGCGGTGGTAGATGAGGGAGAAGGAGGAAGAGGACGAGGATGAGGAAGAGTGTGCAGGAGGAGGTGGTGGTAGATGGGGGAGAAGGATGAAGAGCGTGGAGGAGGTGGTGGTGGTAGATGGGGGAGAAGGAGGAAGAGTGTGGAGGAGGAGGTGGTGGTGGTAGATGGGGGAGAAGGAGGTTAGAGCGTGGAGGAGGTGGTGGTGGTAGATGGGGGAGAAGGAAGAAGAGTGTGGAGGAGGAGGTGGTGGTGGTAGATGAGGGGGAGAAGGAGGAAGAGTGTGGAGGAGGAGGTGGTGGTGGTAGATGGGGGAGAAGGAGGAAGAGTGTGGGGGAGAAGGAGGAAGAGTGTGGAGGAGGTGGTGGTGGTGGTAGATGGGGGAGAAGGAGGAAAAGTATGGAGGAGGTGGTGGTGGTAGATGGGGGAGAAGGAGGAAGAGTTTCGAGGTGGTGGTGGTGGTAGATGGGGGAGCAGGGGGGAAGAGAAGGAGGTGGTGGTAGATGGGGGAGAAGGAGGAAGAGTGTGGAGGTGGTGGTAGATGGGGAGAAGGAGGAAGGGTTTGGAGGTGGTGGTGGTAGATGGGGCAGCAGGAGGAAGAGTGTGGAGGTGGTGGTAGATGGGGGAGAAGGAAGAGAGTGTGTGGAGGAGGAGGTGGTGGTAGATGCGGGAGTAGGAGGAAGAGTGTGGAGGTGGAGGTGGTGGTAGATGGGGGAGAAGGAGGAAGAGTGTGGAGGAGGAAGTGGTGGTAGATGGGGGAGAAGGAGGAAGAGTGTGGAGGAGGAAGTGGTGGTGGTGGTAGTTGGGGGAGCAGGAGGAAGAGTGTGGAGGAGGAGGTGGTGGTAGATGGGGGAGAAGGAGGAAGAGTTTGGAGGAGGAGGTGGTGGTGGTGGTGGTAGATGGGGGAGAAGGAGGAAGAGGTGGTGGTGGTAGATGGGGGAGAAGGAGGAATAATGTGGAGGAGGAGGTGGTGGTAGATGGGGGAGCAGGAGAAAGAGTGTGGAGGTGGAGGTGGTGGTAGATGGGGGAGAAGGAGGAAGAGTGTGGAGGTGGAGGTGGTGGTAGATGGAGGAGCAGGAGGAAGAGTGTGGAGGTGGTGGTAGATGGGGAGAAGGAGGAAGAGTTTGGAGGTGGTGGTGGTGGTAGATGGGGGAGCAGGAGGAAGAGTGTGGAGGTGGTGGTAGATGGGGGAGCAGGAGGAAGAGTGTGGAGGTGGTGGTGGTAGATGGGGGAGCAGGAGGAAGAGTGTGGAGGTGGTGGTGGTGGTAGATGGGGGAGCAGGACGAAGAGCCGTGGAGGAGGAGGTGGTGGTAGATGGGGGAGTAGGAGGAAGAGTGTGGAGGTGGAGGTAGATGCGGGAGAATGAGGAAGAGTGTGGAGGAGGAGGTGGTGGTAGATGGGGGAGCAGGTGGAAGAGTGTGGAGGTGGTGGAGGAGGTGGTGGTAGATGGGGAAGTAGGAGGTAGAGTGTGGAGGATTAGGTGGTGGTAGATGGGGGAGAAGGAGGAAAAGTGTGGAGGAGGTGGTGTTAGATGGGGAGCAGGAGGAAGAGTGTGGAGGAGGAGGTGGTGGTAGATGGGGGAGAAGGAGGAAGAGTGTGGAGGAGGAGGTGGTGGTAGATTGGGGAGAAGGAGGAAGAGTGTGGAGGAGGAAGTGGTGGTGGTGGTAGATGGGGGAGAAGGAGGAAGATTGTGGCGAAGGAGGTGGTAGATGGGGGAGAAGGAGGAAGAGTGTGGAGGTGGAGGTGGTGGTAGATGGAGGATCAGGAGGAAGAGTGTGGAGGTGGTGGTAGATGGGGGAGAAGGAGGAAGAGTTTGGAGGTGGTGGTGGTGGTAGATGGGGGAGCAGGAGGAAGAGTGTGGAGGTGGTGGTAGATGGGGGAGCAGGAGGAAGAGTGTAGAGGTGGTGGTGGTAGATGGGGGAGCAGGAGGAAGAGTGTGGAGGTGGTGGTAGATGGGGGAGCAGGAGGAAGAGTGTGGAGGTGGTGGTGGTAGATGGGGGAGCAGGAGGAAGTGTGTGGAGGTGGTGGTGGTGGTAGATGGGGGAGCAGGAGGAAGAGCCGTGGAGGAGGAGGTGGTGGTAGATGGGGGAGTAGGAGGAAGAGTGTGGAGGTGGAGGTAGATGCGGGAGAATGAGGAAGAGTGTGGAGGAGGAGGTGGTGGCAGATGGGGGAGCAGGTGGAAGAGTGTGGAGGTGGTGGAGGAGGTGGTGGTAGATGGGGGAGTAGGAGGTAGAGTGTGGAGGATTAGGTGGTGGTAGATGGGGAGAAGGAGGAAAAGTGTGGAGGAGGTGGTGGTAGATGGGGAGCAGGAGGAAGAGTGTGGAGGAGGAGGTGGTGGTAGATGGGGAGAAGGAGGAAGAGTGTGGAGGAGGAGGTGGTGGTAGATTGGGGAGAAGGAGGAAGAGTGTGGAGGAGGAAGTGGTGGTGGTGGTAGATGGGGGAGAAGGAGGAAGAGTGTGGAGGTGGTGGTGGTGGTAGATGGGGGAGTAGGAGGAAGAGTGTGGAGGTGGAGGTAGATGGGGGAGAAGGAGGAAGAGTGTGGAGGAGGAAGTGGTGGTGGTGGTAGATGGGGGAGTAGGAGGAAGAGTGTGGAAGTGGAGGTGGTGGTAGATGGGGGAGCAGGAGGAAGAGTGTGGAGGTGGTGGTAGATGGGGGAGCAGGAGGAAGAGTGTGGAGGTGGTGGTGGTAGATGGGGGAGTAGGAGGAAGAGTGTGGAGGTGGAGGTAGATGGGGGAGAAGGAGGAAGAGTGTGGAGGAGGAAGTGGTGGTGGTGGTAGATGGGGGAGTAGGAGGAAGAGTGTGGAGGAGGAGGTGGTGGTAGATGGGGGAGCAGGTGGAAGAGTGTGGAGGTGGTGGAGGAGGTGGTGGTAGATGGGGGAGTAGGAGGTAGAGTGTGGAGGATTAGGTGGTGGTAGATGGGGAGAAGGAGGAAAAGTGTGGAGGAGGTGGTGGTAGATGGGGAGCAGGAGGAAGAGTGTGGAGGAGGAGGTGGTGGTAGATGGGGGAGAAGGAGGAAGAGTGTGGAGGAGGAGGTGGTGGTAGATTGGGGAGAAGGAGGAAGAGTGTGGAGGAGGAAGTGGTGGTGGTGGTAGATGGGGGAGAAGGAGGAAGAGTGTGGAGGTGGTGGTGGTGATAGATGGGGGAGTAGGAGGAAGAGTGTGGAGGTGGAGGTAGATGGGGGAGAAGGAGGAAGAGTGTGGAGGAGGAAGTGGTGGTGGTGGTAGATGGGGGAGTAGGAGGAAGAGTGTGGAAGTGGAGGTGGTGGTAGATGGGGGAGCAGGAGGAAGAGTGTGGAGGTGGTGGTAGATGGGGGAGCAGGAGGAAGAGTGTGGAGGTGGTGGTGGTAGATGGGGGAGTAGGAGGAAGAGTGTGGAGGTGGAGGTAGATGGGGGAGAAGGAGGAAGAGTGTGGAGGAGGAAGTGGTGGTGGTGGTAGATGGGGGAGTAGGAGGAAGAGTGTGGAGGAGGAGGTGGTGGTAGATGGGGGAGCAGGTGGAAGAGTGTGGAGGTGGTGGTGGTGGTGGTGGTAGATGGGGGAGCAGGAGGAAGAGTGTGGAGGAGGAGGTGGTGGTAGATGGGGGAGAAGGAGGAAGAGTGTGAAGGAGGAGGTGGTGGTAGATGGGGGAGCAGGAGGGAAGAGTGTGGAGGAGGAGGTGGTGGTGGTGGTAGATGGGGGAGAAGGAGGAGGTGGTGGTGGGAGAAGGAGGAGGAGGTGGTGCTGGTGGTAGATGGGGGAGCTGCGCTCCTCTACACATCTACAGGTCAACTGAGAGATAAGATCTCCCATCTATACAAACACTGTGCTGTGGACCATCACTAGAGCAGATAACACACTTATCTACTCTCATGTAGTCACACACACATGGCGCAAATATCGCCTAAAGGTCAGCAACCAGATGGACTACAAACAAGACAGAAACTACATGGTGGAGAGAGGAAGATGTTAAGCTCTCCTCTCTGTTCTCTCAGGGCTGTAGCCAGACGTCTGGGCCCATGTTAGGAGACCCAGGGAGAGGAGCAGAAAGAGAAGAGAGGGGAGGAGAAGAGAGTAAAGGGAAACAAGATAACATTCTTATGGTTCAAGGAGAAACCAAGGCAGAGGAGAGGATGGAGAGGAAGATGGGGAGGAGAGAGGAAAGCAGGGAAGAGAGAGGGGAAGCAGGGGAGGAGAGAGAGGAAGCAGTGGAGGAGAGTGGGAAGCAGGAAGGAGAGAAGCAGTTCATCCTTCTAGAGGTGCTCTAATTAACCCGAAGAGAGAGAGCAGAAAGAGATAGAGATAGCAGAGAGAGAGCAGAGAGAAAACAGAGAAAGAGAAGAGAAAACAGACAGAGAACAGAGAGAGAACAGAGAGAGAACAGTGAGAGAACAGAGAGAGCAGAGAGCGAGAGAGCAGAGAGAACAGAGTGAGAAAGCAGAGTGAGTAGGCAAGGAGAGAGCAGAGAGAGAGAGAGAGAGAGAGAGAGAGAGAGAGAGAGAGAGAGAGAGAGAGAGAGCAGAGAGAGAGAGAGAGAGAGAGAGAGCAGAGAGAGAGAGAGAGAGAGAGAGAGAGCGAGAGAGAGAGCGAGAGAAAGCAGAGTGAGTAGGCAAGGAGAGAACAGAGACAGAGAGACTTAAGGAAAGCTTTGACTATATACAGACTCAGTGACCATACAGTGGCTTGTGAAAGCATTCAAGCCCCTTGGCATTTTTCTTATTTTGTTGCCTTACAACCTGGAATTAAAATATAATTTTTGTATTTAATTTGATTTACACAACATGCACTTTGAAGATGCAAAATATTTTTTTTTGTGAAACAAACAAGAAATAAGACAAAAGAACAGAAATCTTGAGCGTGCATAACTATTCACCTCCCCCAAAGTCAATACTTTTTAGAGCCAACTTTTGCAGTAATTACAGCTGCAAGTCTCTTGGGGTATGTCTCTATAGCCACTGGGATTTTTGCCCATTATTCAAGGCAAAACTGCTCCAGCTCCTTCAAGTTGGATGGGTTCTGCTGGTGTACAGCAATCTTTAAGTCATACCACAGATTCTCAATTGAAGTCTGGGCTTTGACTTGGCCATTCCAAGACATTTAAATGTTTCCCCTTAAACCACTTAAGTGTTGCTTTAGCAGTATGCTTAGGGTCAATGTCCTGCTGGAAGGTGAACCTGAGTCCGTCTCAAATCTCTGGAAGACTGAAACAGGTTTCCCTCAATAATTTCCCTGTATTTAGTGCCATCCATCATTCCTTCAATTCTGACCAGTTTCCCAGTCCCTGGTATTCTCGGGGTGATGACAGGTGTTGGGTTGGTGGCAGAAATAGTGTTTTCCTTGATGGCCAAAAAGCTCAATTTTAGTCTCATCTGACCAGAGTACCTTCTTCCATATGTTTGGGGAGTCTCCCACATGCCTTCTGGCAAACACCAAATGTGTTTGCTTGTTTTTTTTCTTCAAGCAATGGCTTTTTTCTGGCCACTCTTCCCGTAAAGCCCAGCTCTGTGGAGTGTACGGCCTATGAACAGATACTCAAATCTCCGCTGTAGAGCTTTGCAGCTCCTTCAGGGATATCTTTGGTCTCTTTGTTGCCTCTCTGATTACTGCCCTCCTTGCCTGGTCCGTGAGTTTTGGTGGGCGGCCCTCTCTTGGCAGGTTTGTTGTGGTGCCATATTCTTTCAATGTTTTAATAATGGATTTAATGGTGCTCCATGGGATGTTCAAAGTTTCAGATATTTTTTTATAACCCAACCCTGATCTGTACTTCTCCACAACTTTGTCCCTGACCTGTTTGGAGAGCTCCTTGGTCTTTATGGTGCCGCTTGCTTGGTGGTGCCCCTTGCTTAGGTGTGTTGCAGACACCATACTGAGATCATGTGTCAGATCATGTGACACTTAAATAAAGTCCACCTGTGTGCAATCTAACTAATTATGTGACTTCTGAAGGTAATTGGTTGCACCAGATCTTATTTAGGGGCTTCATAGCCAAGGGGGTGAATACATATGCACCATCACTTTTCAGTTTTACTTTTTATTTTTTTTTAAACATGTTACTTTTTTCATTTCACTTCACCAATTTTGACTATTTTGTGTATGTCCATTACATGGAATCCAAATATAAATCCATTTAAATTGCAGGTTGTAATGCAACAAATAGGAAAAAATGCAAAGGGAGGTGGTTACTTTTGCAACGCACTGTAGCCTTGCTATTGAGAAAGGCCACCATAGGCAGACCTGGCTTTTAAGAGAAGACAGGCTATGTGCACACTGCCCACAAAATGAGGTGGAAATTGAGCTGCACTTCGTAACCTCCTGCCAAATGTATGACAATATTAGACAAACATATTTCCCTCAGATTACACAGATCCACAGAGAATTCGAAAACAAACCCAATTTTGATAAACTCCCTAATCTACTGGCTGAAATACTACAGTGTGCCGTCACAGCAGCAAGATTTGTGACCTGTTGCCACAAGAAAACGGCAACTAGTGAAGAACAAACACCATTGTAAATACAAACCAAATGTATGTTTATTTATTTTCCATTTTGTCCTTTAACTATTTGCACATCGTTTTAACATTGTATATATATACACATAATATGACATTTAAAATGTCTTTATTCTTTTGGAACTTCTGTTGGTGTAATGTTTACTGTACATTTTTATTGTTTATTTCACCTTTGTTTATCATCTATTTCACTTTCTTTGGCAATGTTAACATATGTTTCCCATGTCAATAAAGCCTTTAAATGGAATTGAGAGAGAGAGAGAGAGACCAAAGAGAGACCAGAGAGAGTGTGGGGGTCTCAGAGCTGTCTAGCACTATTGTCCCACTGTGGCAACGTATTATGAGAATGCACGCACGGCCAGATGCAGATGTGCAAGCACACAAAGAGACAGGCGCAGACACACACACTTACACACACACTCACACACGAGGACAAATGAGGTACAGTTGAAGTCAGAACATACAACTTAGCCAAATACATTTACCCTCAGTTTTTCACAATTCCTGACATTTAATACTAGTAAAAATTCCCTGTCTTAGGTCAGTTAGGATCACCACTTTATTTTAAGAATGTAAAATGTCAGAATAATAGTTGAGAGAATTATTTATTTCAGCTTTTTTTTTTTAATTCATCACATTCCTAGTGGGTCAGAAGTTTACATACACTCAATTAGTATTTGGTAGCATTGCCTTTAAATTGTTTAATTTGGGCCAAACGTTTTGGGTAGCCTTCCACAAGCGTCCGACAATAAGTTGGGTGAATTTTGGGCCATTCTTCCTGACAGAGCTGGTGTAACTGAGTCAGGTTTGTAGGCATCCTTGCTCGCACACACTTTTTCAGTTCTGCCCACAAATTTTCTATGGGATTGAGGTCAGGGCTTTGTGATGGCCATTCCAATACCTTGACTTTGTTGTCCTTAAGCCATTTTGCCACAACTTTGGAAGTATGCTTGTCCCTTTGGAAGACCCATTTGCGACCAATCTTTAACTGATGTCTTGAGATGTTGCTTTAAATTATCCACATCATTTTCCTTCCTCATGAAGCTATCTATTTTGTGTAGTTCACCAGTCCCTCCTGCAGCAAAGCATCCTGTCACGTCCTGACCATAGAGAGTCCTTATTTTCTATGGTGGAGTAGGTCAGGGCGTGACTGGGAGGTTAGTCTAGTTTATTATTTCTATGTGGGGTTCTAGTTTTGTTTTTCTATGTGGTGATTTTGTATGATTCCCAAATAGAGGCAGCTGGTAATTGTTGTCTCTAATTGGGGATCATATTTAAGTAGCATTTTTTCCGCGTGTTTGTGGGATATTGTTTACGTGTAGTTGCATGTTAGCACTCCGTTGTCGTCATGTATCGTTTATTCTTTATTGTTTTGTTGAGTGGTTCACTGACCTTAAAAGATGTGGAACCCAGATCACGCTGCACGTTGGTCTGAGTATGCTTCTAACGATCGTCACACATCCCCACAACATGATGCTGCCACCTCCGTGCTTCACGGTTGGGATGGTGTTCTTCAGCTTGAAAGCCCCCCCCTTTTTCCTCCAAACATAACCATGGTCATTATGGCCAAACAGTTCTATTTTTGTTTTATCAGACCAGAGGGCATTTCTCCAAAAGGTATGATCTCTGTCCCCATGTGCAGTTGCAAACCATAGTCTGGCTTTTTTATGTTGGTTTTGGAGCAGTGGCTTCTTCCTTGCTGAGCGGCCTTTCAGGTTATGTCGATATAGGACTCGTTTACTGTGGATATAGATACTTTTGTACCTGTTTCCTCCAGCATCTTCACAAGGTGCTTCGCTCTTCTGGGATTGATTTTCACTTTTCGCACCAAAGTACGTTCATCTCTAGGAGACAGAACGCGTCTCCTTCCTGATCGGTATGACGGCTGCGTGGTCCCATGGTGTTTATACTTGCGTACTATTACAGATGAACGTGGTACATTCAGGCTTTTGGAAATTGCTCCCAAGGATGAACCAGACTTGTGGAGGTCTACAAAAAAATTTATGAGGTCCTGGCTGATTTATTTTGATTTTCCAATGATGTCAAGCAAAGAGGCACTGAGTTTGAAGGTAGGCCTTGAAATACATCCACAGGTACACCTCCAATTGACTCAAATTATGTCAATTAGCCTATCAGAAGCTTCTAAAGCCATGACATTTTCTGGAATTTTCCAAGCTGTTTAAAGGCACAGTCAACTTAGTGTATGTAAACTTCTGACCCACTGGAATTGTGATACAGTGAATAATAAGTGAAATAATCTGTCTGTAAACAATTGTTGGAAAAATTACTTGTGTCGTGCGCAAAGTCGATGTCCTAACTGACTTGCCAAAACTATAGTATGTGAACAAGAAATTTGTGTAGTGGTTGAATGGAGTGGAGTGGTTGAGTTTTAATGACTCCAACCTAAGTGTATGTAAACTTCCGACTTCAACTGTAGCACTCTCAGCAGTGTGGTTTAACTTGCTCTAGGCTGTATCTTTATTTCTGTCCTATGTAATGGCTGAATGTGCTGAGGTAGGCAAGACACCTCAAAACCAATCTGGAAAACCAGTCACAAACACAAATGACAACAGAACAGAGCAGAGTAGAGCACGAATTTCCACAAACAAACACTATTTTCGGAGGTGCCATTTAAGCTTACAAAGCAATCTCCAACCCTCTCTCCTCTCTCACTCTTTCTCTCCTCTTTCTCTCCCTGCATATAACCTCACCTTCATCTTGACAGGATATTGAATTCTACAAGCAGCAAAGTGTAAAAAACTGGCCAATTGTTAAAAACAAAAATAACAAATTGCTGTTCTCCTTCAGTTGAAGTGGAACAATCACTCACCTGTATTCTATCAGAGGAGTGGAACAGAACTCACCTGTATTCTATCAGAGGAGTGGAACAGAACTCACCTGTATTCTATCAGAGGAGTGGAACAAAACTCACCTGTATTCTATCAGAGGAGTGGAACAATCACTCACCTGTATTCTATCAGAGGAGTGGAACAGAACTCACCTGTATTATGTCAGAGGAGTGGAACAGAACTCACCTGTATTCTATCAGAGGAGTGGAACAAAACTCACCTGTATTCTATCAGAGGAGTGGAACAGAACTCACCTGTATTCTATCAGAGGAGTGGAACAGAACTCACCTGTATTCTGTCAGATGAGTGGAACAATCACTCACCTGTATTCTATCAGAGGAGTGGAACAAAACTCACCTGTATTCTATCAGAGGAGTGGAACAGAACTCACCTGTATTCATTTAGAGGAGTGGAACAGAACTCACCTGTATTCTATCAGAGGAGTGGAACAATCACTCACCTGTATTCTATCAGAGGAGTGGAACAATCACTCACCTGTATTCTATCAGAGGAGTGGAACAGAACTCACCTGTATTCTATCAGAGGAGTGGAACAATCACACACCTGTATTCTATCAGAGGAGTGGAACAATCACTCACCTGTATTCTATCAGAGGAGTGGAACAAAACTCACCTGTATTCTATCAGAGGAGTGGAACAATCACTCACCTGTATTCTATCAGAGGAGTGGAACAGAACTCACCTGTATTCTATCAGAGGAGTGGAACAGAACTCACCTGTATTCTATCAGAGGAGTGGAACAGAACTCACCTGTATTCTATCAGAGGAGTGGAACAGAACTCACCTGTATTCTATCAGAGGAGTGGAACAGAACTCACCTGTATTCTATCAGAGGAGTGGAACAAAACTCACCTGTATTCTATCAGAGGAGTGGAACAATCACTCACCTGTATTCTATCAGAGGAGTGGAACAATCACTCACCTGTATTCTATCAGAGGAGTGGAACAAAACTCACCTGTATTCTATCAGAGGAGTGGAACAATCACTCACCTGTATTCTATCAGAGGAGTGGAACAGAACTCACCTGTATTCTATCAGAGGAGTGGAACAGAACTCACCTGTATTCTATCAGAGGAGTGGAACAGAACTCACCTGTATTCTATCAGAGGAGTGGAACAGAACTCACCTGTATTCTATCAGAGGAGTGGAACAGAACTCACCTGTATTCTATCAGAGGAGTGGAACAGAACTCACCTGTATTCTATCAGAGGAGTGGAACAATCACTCACCTGTATTCTATCAGAGGAGTGGAACAAAACTCACCTGTATTCTGTCAGAGGAGTGGAACAGAACTCACCTGTATTCTATCAGAGGAGTGGAACAGAACTCACCTGTATTCTATCAGAGGAGTGGAACAGAACTCACCTGTATTCTATCAGAGGAGTGGAACAGAACTCACCTGTATTCTGTCAGAGGAGTGGAACAGAACTCACCTGTATTCTATCAGAGGAGTGGAACAGAACTCACCTGTATTCTATCAGAGGAGTGGAACAGAACTCACCTGTATTCTGTCAGAGGAGTGGAACAGAACTCACCTGTATTCTATCAGAGGAGTGGAACAGAACTCACCTGTATTCTGTCAGAGGAGTGGAACAGAACTCACACTAATACAAGCTGCGTTGGAACTTTGAAAGAAGGAGGTTAAGAAAGACAGAGAGGTAGGTTGTTCAGTGCTAGCTCTGCAAGGTAATTAGGAGGTTGGGGCTGCCCTGGTTAAGACCTAAGAGAGGGTTAATGCATTCACACATGCTGGAAGAAGAGACGACACTCAAACTCGCAAAAACATACACACACACACACACACACACCCCTCCCACGGGCTCTGTGGGCTACCCTATCTGAGCCATTCATAACCACACACCCCTCCCTCAGGCTCTGTGGCCTACCCTATCATAACCACTCAGACAGCGCTGGCTGTGGAGAGGATTCAGTAGTGTTGAGCAGAGCTGTATTGGCAGATTGGAGAATGATTAGTGTTTAGCTCTGAGTGGCCTGCTGCTGTTCAGGAGAACAGATAGCACTTGACATTGGGAGAAGGAGGGAGAGGGGAGAGAGAGAGATGGGGAGAGAGGAGGGGGAACGGTAGAATAAGACATTTAGAGAAAGGGACAGAGAGAGAGAGAAAGATAGGGGAGAGAGGGAGAGGGACAAGACACCTAATTCCCATGTTCCCACAGACTAACTCAGATTAACTGTCATGTTTTAATGTCAGACTCAGTTTGAACCCTTTCTGTTTCAAGACAGTTCTCTAGGAATATCTTTCTATTTAAACTTTGCACATTCCATACTTTGATGAATGACAGAAGGCAGAGACAGTAGAGAAAAACATACATTCTCTCCCTGTGAGTTTACGAATGCTGCAGAAGACAACATGGCCAATTAGCCCTCTACAACCGCTCATACACAACCTCTCATACACAAATCCTTTATCCACGCGACATCACACTCAACAGCCCACTGCTGTACCAACAGGGTCGTTTGGGCTTTATGATCTAGAGGCTCTACAAAACACCTCAGTCTGACACGGGCAGAACCGCACCTAATAAATACCAAACAATGACTTTTTGAGTAGTGACCTATTTAATCTCTCTCCACATGCACTAGTGATCTCCTCTTTGGAGCTGTGAGGTTAGCATTTAAATGTGGGTCATCTTCGAGAGAAATTAAAATATATTGTGTTGTCTGACTTTATTTCTACACATTGGAGAGTAGACTGACCCTGGATGATTATGTGAGGGTGGTGGTAAGAGGGTGATAACATGATGATAACAGGGTGATAACATGATGATAACAGGGTGATAACATAATGATAACAGGGTGATAACAGGGTGGTAACAGGGTGATAACAGGGTGGTAACAGGGTGATAACAGGGTGGTAACAGGATGATAACAGGGTGGAAACAGGGTGATAACAGGATGAAAACAGGGTGATAACAGGCTGGTATCAGAGTGGTAACAGGGTGATAACAGGATGGTGATAACATGGTAATAACAGGATGATAACAGGGTGCTGATAAGAGGGTGATAACAGGATGATAACCGGGTTACAACATTGGGATGATAACAGGGTGGTAACAGGGCGATAAGAGGCTGATAACAGGGTGATAACAGGTTGATTATAAGATGGTGATAAACAGGTTAATGATAACAGGGTGATGATAACAGAGTGATAACATGATGATAACATGGTGATAACTGGGTGATGATAACACAGTGATAACAGTATTATAACAGGGTGATAACATGATGATAACTGGGTGATGATAACACAGTGATAACAGGATAATAACAGGGTGATAATAAGGTGATAACAGGATGATAACGGGGTGACAACAGGATGATAAAGGGGTGGAGGTGAGAGAAAGAGTGCACAAGAAGATGAGAGAGAGATGTCTGTCCATTGGCAGTGATGACCAATAAAACCTCCCAGAGCTTAGCAACTGCTAATCAACGAGTGAATAATCTCTTAGTTCCCAAACTTAGAGGAACAACCTTATTCCCACCCTACATCCATCTAATATCCTGTCACTCGCTCCATCTCTCGCTTCATCCTCTCCTCTAACCTTGCTGTGGTGGTAGCAGAGTGGCCACAGAAAGCTTTAAAGCTGCAATTAGCAGTAGCAACAATAACAAAGTGTTCTTCCCACTCCTGTTTTGGTAAAAGGCTAAGGGATGGGGCTGGAGAAATGTAACCACTCCTAAATGCATAGACATAGCTATGGATGTAAGGACTGACCATCCATGATACCAAAATTGTAGTTTTAACCATGTTTTTATGCTATATGGTTTGTTTACATTTACTTTATTGACAAACATTGGAGTAAAACAAGTTTATATTTTGGGTTATTATGGGTACGACAGTTGAACTAAATTCATGGGGGATTTCTAAGTTATATTCTTCAATAATCAATGGGGACATACAGTACCAGTCAAAGTTTGGACAAGTCACACCTGTTAATTGAAATGCATTCCAGGTGACTACCTCATGAAGCTGGTTGAGAGAATGCCAAAGGTGTGCAAAGCTGTTATCAAGGCAAAGGATGGCTACTTTGAAGAATCTAAAATATAAGATATATTTTGATTTGTTTAACGCTTTTTTGATTACTACATGATTCCATATCTAATCAAAATTAAATCAAATTTGATTGGTCACGTGCACGTGTTTAGCAGATGTTATTGTGGGCGTAGTGAAATGCTTGTGCTTCTAGTTCCAACAGTGCAGCAATATCTAACAATTTCACAACATATACCAAATACACACAAATCTAAGTAAAGGAATGGAATTAAGAATATATAAATATATGGACAAGCAATGTCAGAGCGGCATACAGTCGTGGCCAAAAGTTTTGAGAATGACACAAATATTAATTTCCACAAAGTTTGCTGCTTCAGTGTCTTTAGATATTTTTGTCAGATGTTACTATGGAATACTGAAGTATAATTACAAGCATTTCACAAGTGTCAAAGGCTTTTATTGACAATTACATGAAGTTGATGCAAAGAATCAATATTTGCAGTGTTGACCCTTCTTTTTCAAGACCTCTGCAATCTGCGCGGGTATGCTGTCAATTAACTTCTGAGCCACATCCTGACTGATTGCAGCCCATTCTTGCATAATCTATGCTTGGAGTTTGTCAGAATTTGTGGGGTTTTGTTTTGTCCACCCGCCTCTTGAGGATTGACCACAAGTTCTCAATGGGATTAAGGTCTGGGGAGTTTCCTGGCCATGGACCTAAAATATCACTTTTGCCTTATAGCAAGGTGCTCCATCATGCTGGAAAAGTAATTGTTTGTTCCTGGATGGTTGGGAGAAGTTGCTCTCGGAGGATGTGTTGGTACCATTCTTTATTCATGGCTGTGTTCTTAGGCAAAATTGTGCGTGAGCCCACTCCCTTGGCTGAGAAGCAACCCCACACATGAATGGTCTCAGGGTGCTTTGCTGTTGGCATGACACAGGACTGATTGTAGTGCTCACCTTGTCTTCTCCAGACAAGCTTTTTTCCGGATGCCCCAAACAATCGGAAAGGGGATTCATCAGAGAAAATGACTTTACCCCAGTCCTCTGCAGTCCAATCCCTGTACCTTTTACAGAATATCAGTCTGTTCCTGATGTATTTCCTAGAGAGAAGTGGCTTCTTTGCTGCCCTTCTTGACACCAGGCCATCCTCCAAACGTCTTCACCTCACTGTGCATGCAGATGCACTCACACCTGCCTGCTGCCATTCCTGAGCAAGCTCTGTACTGGTGGTGCCCCTATCCCGTAGCTGAATCAATTTTAGAAGACGATCCTGGCGCTTGCTGGACATTCTTGGGCGGCCTGAAGCCTTCTTCACAACAATTGAACCGCACTCCTTGAAGTTCTTGATGATCCAATAAATGGTTGATTTAGGTGCAATCTTACTAGCAGCAATACCTTTGCCTGTGAAGCCCTTTTTGTGCAAAGCAATGATGACGGCACATAACCAGGTAACCATGTTCGACAGAGGAAGAACAATGATTCCAAGCACCACCCTCCTTTTGAAGCTTCCAGTCTTGTTATTCAAACTCAATCTGCATGACAGAGTGATCTCCAGCTTTGTCCTCGTCAACACTCACACCTGTGTTAACGAGAGAATCACTGACATGATGTCAGCTGGTCCTTTTGTGGCAGGGCTGAAATGCAGTGGAAATGTTTTTTTCATTTGCATTTGCATGGCACAGAGGGACTTTGCAATTAATTGCAATTCATCTGATCACTCTTCATAACATTCTGAAATATATGCAAATTGCCATCATACAAACTGAGGCAGCAGACTTTGTGAAAATTAATATTTGTGTCATTCCCAAAACTTTTGGACATGACTGTAGACTAAGATGCAGTAAAATAGTGTAGAATACAGTATCTACATATGAGATGAGTAATGCAAGATATGTTAACCATATTAAAGTGACATTATTCAAGTGACTAGTGTTCCATTTATTAAAGTGGCCAATAATTAAAGTCTGTATATAGGCAGCAGCCTCACTGTGCTAATGATGGCTATTTAACAGTCTGATGACCTGTTTATCAGTCTCCCGGACCCTGCTTTGATGCACCTGTACTGACCTCGCCTTCTGGATGATAGCGGGATGAACAGGCAGTGGCTCGGGTGGTTGTTGTCCTTGATGATCTTTTTTGCTTCCTGTGTCATTGGGTGCTGTAGGTGTCCTGGAGGGCAGGTAGTTTGCCCCCGGTGATGCGTTGTGCAGACCGCACAACCTCTGGAGAGCCCTGTGGTTGTGGGCGGTGCAGTTTCCGTACCAGGTGGTGATACAGCCAGACAGGATGCTCTCAATTGTGCATCTGTAAAAGTTTGTAAGGGTTTAAGGTGACAAGCCAAATTTCATAGTTTTGATGTCTTCACTATTATTCTATTCTACAATGTAGAAAATTGTAAAAATAAAGAAAACCCCTTGAATGAGTAGGTGTGTCCAAACCTTTGACTGGTACTTTATATCATTAATTTATAACAAAATGAATGGATATAGCAATTGCTGATTGCCCATTTAAACCTATTGTCACACTGAAGAAGGGCTTAACCAGCAGTTAGCGTTTAAAAAACATTGCCTGCCAAGCCAAGTGGAACTAGCCAAGGAGCTTAAACAATCTATATTCCACTTTCTGCTTTCTCACAGCAACTTAGTGAATCTTCTCCCTTCAGCAACCAACCTGAATACAGAGAAGTAAGTAGCATTGATCAACAATAAACAATTTGGTTGTTGTTTACTAAAACGTGCAGCTGACTGATTCTCTTCTCGCCTAAACTGAAGCCTTCACTGAGTGGGGAAAGGGGGATTTAAGGATAAAATGCAGATTCAGGACGAGAGGAGTCATTGAATCCTGATCAGAAGATTTTTCCTGTACTGCTGCTGCTGAAGCTGCCACATTCCATTAAAGTTGAATCGAAGTGATGAGGATAGGAGTGTTGGGGATAGGAGTGTTGGAGTTAGGAGTGATGATAATATGACTGTTGAGGATAGGAGTGTTGAGGATAGGAATGATGAGGATAGCAGAAATGAGGATAGGAGTGATGAGGATAGGAGTGTTGAGGATAGGAATGATGGGGATAACAGTGATGAGGATAGGAGTGATGAGGATAGGAGTGATGAGGATAGCAGAGATGAGGATATGAGTGAAGAGGATAGGAGTGTTGAGGATAGGACTGATGAGAATAGCAGTGATGAGGATAGGAGTGATGAAGATAGTAGTGTTGAGGATAGGAGTGATGAGGATAGCAGTGTTGAGGATAGGAGTGTTGAGGATAGGAGTGATGAGGATAGGAGTGATGAGGATAGGAGTGTTGAGGATAGCAGCAATGAGGATAGGAGTGTTGAGGATAGGAGTGATGAGGATAGGAGTGTTGAGGATAGGAGTGTTGAGGATGGCAGTGATGAGGATAGGAGTGTTGAGGATAGCAGTGATGAGGATAGGAGTGTTGAGGATAGGAGTGATGAGGATAGCAGCGATGAGGATAGGAGTGATGAGGATAGGAGTGTTGAGGATAGGACTGATGAGAATAGCAGTGATGAGGATAGGAGTGATGAAGATAGTAGTGATGAGGACAGTAGTGTTGAGGATAGGAGTGATGAGGATAGCAGTGATGAGGATAGGAGTGTTGAGGATAGCAGTGATGAGGATAGCAGTGTTGAGGATAGGAGTGTTGAGGATAGGAGTGTTGAGGATAGGAGTGATGAGGATAGGAGTGATGAGGATAGGAGTGTTGAGGATAGCAGCGATGAGGATAGGAGTGATGAGGATAGGAGTGTTGAGGATAGGAGTGTTGAGGATGGCAGTGATGAGGATAGGAGTGTTGAGGATAGCAGTGATGAGGATAGCAGTGTTGAGGATAGGAGTGTTGAGGATAGGAGTGATGAGGATAGCAGCGATGAGGATAGGAGTGATGAAGCTAGGAGTGTTGAGGATAGGAGTGTTGAGGATAGCAGTGTTGAGGATAGGAGTGATGAAGATAGGAGTGTTGAGGACAGTAGTGATGAGGACAGTAGTGTTGAGGATAGGAGTGATGAGGATAGCAGTGATGAGGATAGGAGTGTTGAGGATAGGAGTGATGAGAATAGGAGTGTTGAGGATAGCAGCGATGAGGATAGGAGTGATGAAGATAGGAGTGTTGAGGACAGTAGTGATGAGGACAGTAGTGTTGAGGATAGGAGTGATGAGGATAGCAGTGATGAGGATAGGAGTGTTGAGGATAGGAGTGATGAGAATAGTAATGTTGAGGATAGCAGCGATGAGGATAGGAGTGATGAAGATAGGAGTGATGGGGATAGGAGTGTTGAGGATAGCAGTGATGAGGATGGCAGTGTTGAGGATAGGAGTGATGAGGATAGGAGTGTTGTGGATAGGAGTTATGAGGATAGGAGTGATGAGGATAGCAGTGTTGAGGATAGCAGTGATGAGGATAGCAGTGATGAGGATAGGAGTTATGAGGATAGGAGTGATGAGGATAGCAGTGTTGAGGATAGCAGTGATGAGGATAGCAGTGATGAGGATAGCAGTGATGAGGATAGGAGTGTTGAGGATAGCAGTGATGAGGATAGGAGTGTTGAGGATAGCAGTGATGAGGATAGCAGTGTGTCGTGAAAATTTCCTCTATTTACCAAATCATGGGAGCAAACCACACACAAGTCAGAGTTAGTTATCAAAGTCCATCTTTTATTATATCAGCTCATATCACAATCCTGTGACTCTCAGGCAATTCAGTGTCTATAAATGAATTCTCTGAGAGCCCCTTCCACATTTCAAATGAGGTGCTTTATAGCAAAGACACACACAGGATAAGACAGCATCGGCATAATTCATCGTTCAGCTTTGTCTCCTTTCTCAAACTCAGAACCATAAACCAACCCTCCATATCAACAGGCATATATCAAATTGTCATTTAGATACAACCAACTCTAAATACAACCAATCCTGGACAAACTCACAGAGACACACTGACTGGCACACAGACATTGTGGAGCCAAGAGATATGTTTACACATGATGATACTTTGACCTCTCCCCTCTCTGCGGCCCATGCAACTTAGTCTTGACATAGAACAGATACTGCAACCCTGCCACAGTATTATACAAAAATAACATTCTTGATGAGAAGTAACTTACAAACATATGATGAATATAAAACATCTTACATATGTTACCAACAAATTCTGATTATTCCACAACAAGTGATGAGGATAGCAGTGATGAGGATAGGAGTGATGAGGATAGCAGTGTTGAGGATAGGAGTGTTGAGGATAGGAGTAATCATGCAGGATAGTGTGAATGAGTCACTAGGCATCTAGGTTTGGCTTGATGAAAGATAGTCTTCCTTACTATGTCTCTTCTGCCAGTTGGCTCAACCTCACCTTTTCCAGGCGCTTTACTTAGAGATACAAGGCTCCTGTCTCCCAGCTCCACAAAGATGGTACTTCTGACCATCAGCGGGTAGTTAGTTTCCCTTTCTCCATAAATATGGAAGCAGAGTGAATGACATCTGAATCTTTAATAGGATCAATCAGCCTCGTAATGTCACAACAAGAACACTATAGAAGATCCAATCCGAACCACCAGAGCAAAAACACAGGAAGTGCTACAAATGCTCTTCGAGATGAGAGGAATGACCAGAACCATTTTTTTCATGTTCAGTTTGTGAAGGGGGCATTAGACTCAGATAAATCTTCCTGTAGGTTGGGATTAGAGGAGGAATGTGTGTGAGGTAATGTCCGTGTTCCATTCTCCACCCACCCCACCCCACCCCACCCCACACACACACACACACACACACACACAGATAAATCATCCCTGCCGACGGCACAGGACACGCGACACACACCGTAGCTTCCCGCGACATACACCTCAGCGTAGCTCAGTAGAACACTTTGGCTCATCGTAACAGTCTGTGCTGAAGAATTAATGGTGTAGGTGAGAGTACTGCATGTCTGAGTGTGTCAGTGATACCATCACACCCATCTATTCTACCTCTGTGTCTGTGGGTCGTGCAGTTCCTCTTAGCTGTCTCTCTCTCACTCCCTTCTGTCAAATCTCACCACCGTCTTTCCTTCTCTCTCTTTCCATTTTCTATATTGCCTCTATATATTTTTTAAAACTGTCCCTTTGTTCCGCTCTCCTTCCATCTCGGACACAGACATCCTTATTCATAAGAGACTTAGATCTGTGTCTACTTGTAACGGCTGTCTGTGGTGGAAGAAGAGGAGGACCAATGCGCAGCGTGGTAAGTGTCCATATTTTTAATAAAAAAATTGAACACTGAACAAAAACAACAAAGTGAACGAACGAAACCGAAACAGTTCTGTCTAGTGCAGAATACAAACACTCAACAGAAAATAATCACCCACAAATCAAGGGTGAAAACAGGCTGCCTAAGTATGGTTCTCAATCAGGGACAACGATTGACAGCTGCCTCTGATTGACAACCATACCAGGCCAAATACAGAAATACCAACTCATAGAAAAAGGAACATAGACAACCCACCCAACTCACGCCCTGACCATACTAAAACAAAAGAACTAAGGTCAGAACGTGACACTACTCTACCTCAATAACTACCTGCTACCTTTCTAAATCCTATCCTACTGCCTCCTACCTATCTACATTCACAGTGTCACCAGCAAAGGTGTTATTTCATAGTTTGGATGTGTTCACTATTATTCTACCATGTAGAAAATAGTAAAAAATAAAGAAAAACCCTGGAATGAGTCGGTGTGTCCAAACCTTTGACTGGTACTGTACCTGTACCATATGCTGATGAGTGAACAATGTCTTAGTTCCCCAAACGACCGTGGAACAGTTTGTTTTCCCTGAGTTAAAAGAGTTCCTGATCAGGGTTTTAAACACATTCTGGAACAGTAACTGTGGATAATGAGAGGTAGGATGAGAGTGAGCAGTTGTTTCTCATTAATACCCAGCCAGAGCAAGAATGATTAAAACATCAGAAGTGGATCCATTCCAGTCCCAGTAAAACTAGGGCAAACTGCAGAGATGTTAGCGTTGTTATGGCTTTGCTGCTAACATTGTTATTGCCTGTTCTGTTGCGAGCCCCTGGGAGATAGAATAGAGAAGCAGAGTTGTGAGCAGAAGAGAGACCAGTACAAGCAGCTATGGGTGGATGGAAGTAAGATCTAGGCCCGTATTCACAAAGCGTCTCAGAGATCAGTTTTGCCAGTTTTGCCTTTTACATCACTATGAAAAATATGATTAATTAGTGCTGTTGATCCAGTTTCTGCTGTTCTGCCTGCAGCTATTGAACCCTGACCTGTTCACCGGACATGCTGTTTCGACCCCCCGAATGTTCGGCTATGAAAAGCCAACTGACATTTACACATGAGGTGCTGACCTCTTGCACCCTCTACAACCACTGTGATTATTATTTCAACCCTGCTGGTCATCTATGAACGTTTGAACATTTTGAAGAACAATCGGGCCTTAATGGCCATGTACTGTTATAATCTTCACCTGGAACAGCCAGAAGAGGACTGGCCACCCCTCAGAGCCTGGTTCCTCTCTAGGTTTATAATCTTCACCTGGAACAGCCAGAAGAGGACTGGCCACCCCTCAGAGCCTGGTTCCTCTCTAGGTTTCTTCCTAGGTTCCTGCTTTTCTTTTTTTTCTTTTTACATTTTTTTACCCCTTTTTCTCCCCAATTTCGTGGTATCCAATTGTTAGTAGTTACTATCTTGTCTCATCGCTACAACTCCACGAAGGTCGAAAGTCATGCGTCCTCCACTGCGCCACCCGGGAGGCCCAGGTTCCTACCTTTCTAGGGAGTTTTTCCTAGCCACTGTGCTTCTACATCTGCATTACTTGCTCTTAGGGGTTTTAGGCTGGATTTCTGTATAAGCACATTGTGACAACTGCTGATGGAAAAAGGGCTTTATGAATACATTTGATAGATGGTATATGGACAGACCCTAGATCAGCACTCCTACTCTGAGATGCTTTGCGGATACAGGCCCTGGCCTCAGAACCACCTTCAGGGTGGGTTTGACACAGAGATGTGACCTCCCATGTTGCAGTAGTTTGCTTATTTGTTCCCTTGATGGTTCCAGAATCAAAACTTCTCGCGTCCATTTTTACGCTTCATTTATTTAAATGATGCAGATCATTACTGGAAATCAGAAGTTTTTGAATACTGTGGAGGATATGGACAGTGAAGGAGGGGTGAGGAGTGAGAGAGAGCTTGTCAGCGAGGCCAGTTTAGCGTTTATCAGATGAAGCCATTATCAGAGAGTTTTGGGCTGGCTGTTGCCATAGCTGCTGGCTGTTGACAAAACAATTGTTTCTTAATGATGGGTTTTTGTTCAATAGGCATAGAGTTGATCAACACAGCTCAGGACACACACACACACACACACACACACACACACACACACACACACACACACACACACACACACACACACACACACACACACACAGAGACACACACACACACACACACACACACACACACACACACACACACACAGACAAGACATTACACACAGTAACTCATAAAGAAGAAGACATGATTAATGTCTTCTCATTTTGTTGCTGTATCACTTGGCACTGCACTGATTGTGTTTTTTAGCAAAATCAAATCTAATGGCTAAATTAATAAGCATTAGCGCTAGCTAGCTGAGGATAATTAGTTATCATTTTCCTCTACAGGCAATCATCAGACTAAATCACACTGTGTCTACACAGCTAACAAACATCTTCACGCAATTCTCTGCCTGGCCAGCTGACACAAAGAAACACAACTTTTATGATTTATGATGGTAAGCAGGGGGAGTGTGTGTTCAAAACAATCAGTTGTTGTGTCACTTTCTACTACTGATACACTGCAGACTGATACACTGCAATGCAGACTACTGATACTTTTTGGACTTTAAAAACAACTCAATACACATGTCATTTGATCTAGCCTAGCCATCAGTGAATCTGAAGAAAACAAACAGGTGGGCAAATAAAGACAAACACGATGACAGTAGAATCCCAATGCCAACCCCTTTCCAACTAAATCAAGCCCCTAAAAGGCCACAAAACAGCTGACTCCACAGCTGTCCCTGTAGCAGTAACACATGAGCTCATATACAGATGTAGGACCTTCATTTGAGTCAGTTTGCTACAGCAGGAAAATAATCCTGCAGCAACAGGAAATCATCATTATTATGTAGATTATAATGAATGGACATTTTTATAGGGGTTATAGGGTTATAGGGGTATATTTTTCATTATGGCAAATCAAGTATGACATGTAATAATGACAAAAAGTTTTCTAAAGTTTAAAACTCATACAATACAAGTTTGCATTTCCTGCTCTGCAGGAACATTCTCAGCAACAAAAGAGATATCAAATTAAGATCCTACATCTGTAGGCTACAATCTCTATGGCAGTAGTTATGACACTTAGTTCAGCCTTAAGGGGGAGCCAATGACACACAGTAGAGGAAAAGGCTCTGGCAATCCCTCAAACGGTTGAATGGCTAAGACAGGAAAGTACAAAATAGTCCCATTATTCTGTCCATTTTCAGTTATGGTAACATAAGAGAGAGCGAAAGAGCATGAGAGAGAAGTTGATTTAAAAAAAGCCTTTGACTCAATTTGGCATGAGGTTCTGCAATACAAATTGAAGGAAAGTGGTGTTGGGGGAAAACCATACAACATTATAAAATCCATGTACACAACCAACAAGTGTGCGGTTAAAATTGGCAAAAAACACACACATTTCATTCCACAGGGCCGCTGGGTGAGACAGGGATGCAGCTTAAGCCCCACCCACTTTAACATATATATCAACGAATTGGCGAGGGCACTAGAACAGTCTGCAGCACCCGGTCTCACCCTACTAGAATATGAAGTCAAATGTCTACTGTTTGCTGATGATCTGGTGCTTCTGTCCCCAACTAA
This sequence comes from Oncorhynchus clarkii lewisi, assembly GCF_045791955.1. Lineage (NCBI taxonomy): Eukaryota > Metazoa > Chordata > Actinopteri > Salmoniformes > Salmonidae > Oncorhynchus > Oncorhynchus clarkii. The sequence goes on from NW_027258434.1 coordinate 48,448, forward strand.
GGAGGGCCTACAGCAGCACCTAGATCTTCTACACTGATTCTGCCAGACCTGGGCCCTGACAGTAAATCTCAGTATGATAAAAATATATATACAAATTCCATCTAGACACTGTTGCCCTAGAGAAAACAATAAACTAAACATACCTCGGCCTAAACATCAGCGCCAAAGGTAACTTCCACAAAGCTGTGAATGATCTGAGAAACAAGGCAAGAAGGGCCTTCTATGTCATCAAAAGGAACATAACATTCGACATACCAATTAGGATCTGGCTAAAAATACTTGAATCATTTATAGAACCCATTGTCATTTATGGTTGTGAAGTCTGGGGTCCGCTCACCATCCAAGAATTCACAAAATGGGACAAAAACCAAATTAAGAATCTGCATGCAGAATTCAACAAACATATCCTCTTTCTCCCTTTCTTTCTCTCTCTCGGAGGACCTGAGCCCTGGGACCATGCCTCAGGACTACCTGACATGATGACTCCTTGCTGTCCCCAGTCCACCTGGCCGTGCTGCTGCTCCAGTTTCAACTGTTCTGCCTGTGATTATTATTATTTGACCATGCTGGTCATTTATGAACATTTGAACATCTTGGCCATGTTCTGTTATAATCTCCACCCGGCACAGCCCGAAGAGGACTGGCCACCCCACATAGCCTGGTTCCTCTTTAGGTTTCTTCCTAGGTTTTGGCCTTTCTAGGGAGTTTTTCCTAGCCACCGGGCTTCTACACCTGCATTGCTTGCTGTTTGGGGTTTTAGGCTGGGTTTCTGTAAAGCACTTTGAGATATCAGCTGATGTACGAAGGGCTATATAAATACATTTGATTTGATTAGTAGTAATGATGATGGTAGTGATAGCAGTTTAGTGATGGTGGTGGTGGTAGTAGTAGTAATGATGATGGTAGTGATAGCAGTTTAGTGATGGTGGAGGTGGTAGTAGTAATAATGATGATGGTAGTAATAGCAGTTTAGTGATGGGGGTGGTAGTAGTAATAATGATGATGATAGTGATAGCAGTTTAGTGATGGTGGTGGTGGTAGTAGTAGTAATGATGATGGTAGTGATAGCAGTTTAGTGATGGGGGTGGTAGTAGTAATAATGATGATGATAGTGATAGCAGTTTAGTGATGGTGGTGGTGGTAGTAGTAGTAATGATGATGGTAGTGATAGCAGTTTAGTGATGGTGGTGGTGGTGGTGGTAGTAGTAATGATGATGGTAGTGATAGCAGTTTAGTGTTGGTGGTGGTAGAAGTAATGATGATGATGGTAGTGATAGCAGTTTAGTGATGGTGGTGGTAGTAGTAATAATGATGATGGTAGTGATAGGAGTTTGGTGATGGTGGTGGTGGTAGTAATAATGATGATGGTAGTGATAGCAGTTTGGTGATGGTGGTGGTGGTAGTAGTAATGATGATGGTAGTTATAGCAGTTTAGTGATGGTGGTGGTAGTAGTAATGATGATGGTAGTGATAGCAGTTTAGTGAAGGTGGTGGTAGTAGTAATAATGATGATGGTAGTGATAGCAGTTTAGTGATGGTGGTTGTAGTAATGGTGATGGTAGTGATAGCAGTTTAGTGATGGTGGCGGTGGTAGTAGTAATGATGATGATAGTGATAGCAGTTTAGTGAAGGTGGGGGTGGTAGTAGTAGTAATGATGATGGTAGTGATAGCAGTTTAGTGATGGTGGTGTTAGTTGTAATAATGATGATGGTAGTTATAGCAGTTTAGTGATGGTGGTGTTAGTTGTAATAATGATGATGGTGGTGATAGCAGTTTAGTGATGGTGGTGGAGGTAGTAGTAATGATGATGGTAGTGATAGCAGTTTAGTGATGGAGGTGGTGGTAGTAGTAGTAATGAGTGATAGCAGTTTAGTGATGGTGGTGGTAGTAGTAATGATGATGGTAGTTATAGCAGTTTAGTGATGGTGGTGGTTGTAGTAATAATGATGATGGTAGTGATAGCAGTTTAGTGATGGTGGTGGTAGTAGTAATGATGATGATGGTAGTGATAGCAGTTTAGTGATGGTGGTGTTAGTTGTAATAATGATGATGGTAGTGATAGCAGTTTAGTGATGGTGGTGGAGGTAGTAGTAATGATGATGGTAGTGATAGCAGTTTAGTGATGGAGGTGGTGGTAGTAGTAGTAATGAGTGATAGCAGTTTAGTGATGGTGGTGGTAGTAGTAATGATGATGGTAGTTATAGCAGTTTAGTGATGGTGGTGGTTGTAGTAATAATGATGATGGTAGTGATAGCAGTTTAGTGATGGTGGTGGTAGTAGTAATGATGATGGTAGTTATAGCAGTTTAGTGATGGAGGTGGTGGTAGTAGTAGTAATGATGATGGTAGTGATAGCAGTTTAGTGATGGTGGTGTTAGTAGTAATAATGATGATGGTAGTAATAGCAGTTTAGTGATGGTGGTGGTGGTAGTAGTAATGATGATGGTAGTGATAGCAGTTTAGTGATGGTGGTGGTGGTAGTAGTAATAATGATGATGGTAGTGATAGCAGTTTAGTGCTGGTTGTGGTGGTAGTAGTAGTAATGATGATGGTAGTGATAGCTGTTTAGTGAAGGTGGTGGTGGTAGTAGAAATGATGATGGTAGTGATAGCAGTTTAGTGATGGTGGTGGTGGTAGTAGTAATGATGATGGTAGTGATAGCAGTTTAGTGCTGGTTGTGGTGGTAGTAGTAGTAATGATGATGGTAGTGATAGCTGTTTAGTGAAGGTGGTGGTGGTAGTAGTAATGATGATGGTAGTGATAGCAGTTTAGTGAAGGTGGTGGTGGTAGTAGTAGTAATGATAATGGTAGTGATAGCAGTTTAGTGATGGTGGTGTTAGTTGTAATAATGATGATGGTAGTGATAGCAGTTTAGTGATGGTGGTGGAGGTAGTAGTAATGATGATGGTAGTGATAGCAGTTTAGTGATGGAGGTGGTGGTAGTAGTAGTAATGAGTGATAGCAGTTTAGTGATGGTGGTGGTAGTAGTAATGATGATGGTAGTTATAGCAGTTTAGTGATGGTGGTGGTTGTAGTAATAATGATGATGGTAGTGATAGCAGTTTAGTGATGGTGGTGGTAGTAGTAATGATGATGGTAGTTATAGCAGTTTAGTGATGGAGGTGGTGGTAGTAGTAGTAATGATGATGGTAGTGATAACAGTTTAGTGATGGTGGTGTTAGTAGTAATAATGATGATGGTAGTAATAGCAGTTTAGTGATGGTGGTGGTGGTAGTAGTAATGATGATGGTAGTGATAGCAGTTTAGTGATGGTGGTGGTGGTAGTAGTAGTAATGATGATGGTAGTGAAAGCAGTTTAGTGCTGGTTGTGGTGGTAGTAGTAGTAATGATGATGGTAGTGATAGCTGTTTAGTGGAGGTGGTGGTGGTAGTAGTAATGATGATGGTAGTGATAGCAGTTTAGTGATGGTGGTGGTGGTAGTAGTAATGATGATGGTAGTGATAGCAGTTTAGTGCTGGTTGTGGTGGTAGTAGTAGTAATGATGATGGTAGTGATAGCTGTTTAGTGAAGGTGGTGGTGGTAGTAGTAATGATGATGGTAGTGATAGCAGTTTAGTGAAGGTGGTGGTGGTAGTAGTAGTAATGATAATGGTAGTGATAGAAGTTTAGTGATGGTGGAGGTGGTAGTAGTAATGATGATGGTAGTGATAGCAGTTTAGTGAAGGTGGGGGTGGTAGTTGTAATAATGATGATGGTAGTGATAGCAGTTTTGTGATTGTGGTGGTAGTAGTAATAATGATGATGGTAGTGATAGCAGTTTGGTGATGGTGGTGGTGGTGGTAGTAGTAATGATGATGATGGTAGTGATAGCAGTTTGGTGATGGTGGTGGTGGTAGTAGTAATGATGATGGTAGTGATAGCAGTTTGGTGATGGTGGTGGTGGTAGTAGTAATGATGATGGTAGTGATAGCAGTTTAGTGATGGTGGTGGTGGTAGTAGTAGTAATGATAATGGTAGTGATAGCTGTTTAGTGAAGGTGGTGGTGGTAGTAGTAATGATGATGGTAGTGATAGCAGTTTAGTGAAGGTGGTGGTGGTAGTAGTAGTAATGATAATGGTAGTGATAGCAGTTTAGTGATGGTGGAGGTGGTAGTAGTAATGATGATGGTAGTGATAGCAGTTTAGTGAAGGTGGGGGTGGTAGTTGTAATAATGATGATGGTAGTGATAGCAGTTTTGTGATTGTGGTGGTAGTAGTAATAATGATGATGGTAGTGATAGCAGTTTGGTGATGGTGGTGGTGGTGGTAGTAGTAATGATGATGATGGTAGTGATAGCAGTTTGGTGATGGTGGTGGTGGTAGTAGTAATGATGATGGTAGTGATAGCAGTTTAGTGCTGGTTGTGGTGGTAGTAGTAGTAATGATGATGGTAGTGATAGCTGTTTAGTGATGGAGGTGGTGGTAGTAGTAGTAATGAGTGATAGCAGTTTAGTGATGGTGGTGGTAGTAGTAATGATGATGGTAGTTATAGCAGTTTAGTGATGGTGGTGTTAGTTGTAATAATGATGATGGTAGTGATAGCAGTTTAGTGATGGTGGTGGAGGTAGTAGTAATGATGATGGTAGTGATAGCAGTTTAGTGATGGAGGTGGTGGTAGTAGTAGTAATGAGTGATAGCAGTTTAGTGATGGTGGTGGTAGTAGTAATGATGATGGTAGTTATAGCAGTTTAGTGATGGTGGTGGTTGTAGTAATAATGATGATGGTAGTGATAGCAGTTTAGTGATGGTGGTGGTAGTAGTAATGATGATGGTAGTTATAGCAGTTTAGTGATGGAGGTGGTGGTAGTAGTAGTAATGATGATGGTAGTGATAACAGTTTAGTGATGGTGGTGTTAGTAGTAATAATGATGATGGTAGTAATAGCAGTTTAGTGATGGTGGTGGTGGTAGTAGTAATGATGATGGTAGTGATAGCAGTTTAGTGATGGTGGTGGTGGTAGTAGTAGTAATGATGATGGTAGTGATAGCAGTTTAGTGCTGGTTGTGGTGGTAGTAGTAGTAATGATGATGGTAGTGATAGCTGTTTAGTGAAGGTGGTGGTGGTAGTAGTAATGATGATGGTAGTGATAGCAGTTTAGTGATGGTGGTGGTGGTAGTAGTAATGATGATGGTAGTGATAGCAGTTTAGTGCTGGTTGTGGTGGTAGTAGTAGTAATGATGATGGTAGTGATAGCTGTTTAGTGAAGGTGGTGGTGGTAGTAGTAATGATGATGGTAGTGATAGCAGTTTAGTGAAGGTGGTGGTGGTAGTAGTAGTAATGATAATGGTAGTGATAGCAGTTTAGTGATGGTGGAGGTGGTAGTAGTAATGATGATGGTAGTGATAGCAGTTTAGTGAAGGTGGGGGTGGTAGTTGTAATAATGATGATGGTAGTGATAGCAGTTTTGTGATTGTGGTGGTAGTAGTAATAATGATGATGGTAGTGATAGCAGTTTGGTGATGGTGGTGGTGGTGGTAGTAGTAATGATGATGATGGTAGTGATAGCAGTTTGGTGATGGTGGTGGTGGTAGTAGTAATGATGATGGTAGTGATAGCAGTTTGGTGATGGTGGTGGTGGTAGTAGTAATGATGATGGTAGTGATAGCAGTTTAGTGACGGAGGTGGTGGTAGTAGTAGTAATGATGATGGTAGTGATAGCAGTTTAGTGATGGAGGTGGTGGTGGTAGTAGTAATGATGATGGTAGTGATAGCAGTTTAGTGATGGTGGTGGTTGTAGTAGAGAGAGAGAGAGAGAGAGAGAGAGAGAGAGAGAGAGAGAGAGAGAGAGAGAGAGAGAGAGAGAGAGAGAGAGAGAGAGAGAGAGAGAGATGGGAGCAATAGAAGAGAAAGCAGATACAGAAAGAAGTTATTACTTCTGATAACCCAGGGAAAGAAAGGGAAAGAGAGAGAGGGATAGATCAAAAGGGAAAACTAGGGGATTAGAGTGATAGAAATGGCAGAGAAAGTCAGAGAGACTGACAGATACAGAGGGAACAGAGAAAGTCAGAGAGACTGACAGATACAGAGGGAACAGAGAAAGTCAGAGAGACTGACAGATACAGAGGGAACAGAGAAAGACAGAGAGAGACTGACAGATACAGAGGGAACAGAGAAAGACAGAGAGACTGACAGATACAGAGGGAACAGAGAAAGACAGAGAGACTGACAGATAAAGAGGGAACAGAGAAAAACAGAGAGAGACTGACATACAGAGGGAACAGAGAAAGACAGAGAGAGACTGACAGATACAGAGGGAGAGATAATATACTGTTTGGTTCCAGTAAGTCTCTGGTATGGGGAGGTTAGTGGTGGCCACCCCATGGGCCGTAGAGCGTAGAGCTGCCACACACACACATACACATACACACACGGCACAGTCTTGTGTGAAATTAGATCTTCTACACTGATTCTGCCAGACCTGGGCCCTGACAGTAAATCTCAGTATGATAAAAATATATATACAAATTCCATCTAGACACTGTTGCCCTAGAGAAAACAATAAACTAAACATACCTCGGCCTAAACATCAGCGCCAAAGGTAACTTCCACAAAGCTGTGAATGATCTGAGAAACAAGGCAAGAAGGGCCTTCTATGTCATCAAAAGGAACATAACATTCGACATACCAATTAGGATCTGGCTAAAAATACTTGAATCATTTATAGAACCCATTGTCATTTATGGTTGTGAAGTCTGGGGTCCGCTCACCATCCAAGAATTCACAAAATGGGACAAAAACCAAATTAAGAATCTGCATGCAGAATTCAACAAACATATCCTCTTTCTCCCTTTCTTTCTCTCTCTCGGAGGACCTGAGCCCTGGGACCATGCCTCAGGACTACCTGACATGATGACTCCTTGCTGTCCCCAGTCCACCTGGCCGTGCTGCTGCTCCAGTTTCAACTGTTCTGCCTGTGATTATTATTATTTGACCATGCTGGTCATTTATGAACATTTGAACATCTTGGCCATGTTCTGTTATAATCTCCACCCGGCACAGCCCGAAGAGGACTGGCCACCCCACATAGCCTGGTTCCTCTTTAGGTTTCTTCCTAGGTTTTGGCCTTTCTAGGGAGTTTTTCCTAGCCACCGGGCTTCTACACCTGCATTGCTTGCTGTTTGGGGTTTTAGGCTGGGTTTCTGTAAAGCACTTTGAGATATCAGCTGATGTACGAAGGGCTATATAAATACATTTGATTTGATTAGTAGTAATGATGATGGTAGTGATAGCAGTTTAGTGATGGTGGTGGTGGTAGTAGTAGTAATGATGATGGTAGTGATAGCAGTTTAGTGATGGTGGAGGTGGTAGTAGTAATAATGATGATGGTAGTAATAGCAGTTTAGTGATGGGGGTGGTAGTAGTAATAATGATGATGATAGTGATAGCAGTTTAGTGATGGTGGTGGTGGTAGTAGTAGTAATGATGATGGTAGTGATAGCAGTTTAGTGATGGGGGTGGTAGTAGTAATAATGATGATGATAGTGATAGCAGTTTAGTGATGGTGGTGGTGGTAGTAGTAGTAATGATGATGGTAGTGATAGCAGTTTAGTGATGGTGGTGGTGGTGGTGGTAGTAGTAATGATGATGGTAGTGATAGCAGTTTAGTGTTGGTGGTGGTAGAAGTAATGATGATGATGGTAGTGATAGCAGTTTAGTGATGGTGGTGGTAGTAGTAATAATGATGATGGTAGTGATAGGAGTTTGGTGATGGTGGTGGTGGTAGTAATAATGATGATGGTAGTGATAGCAGTTTGGTGATGGTGGTGGTGGTAGTAGTAATGATGATGGTAGTTATAGCAGTTTAGTGATGGTGGTGGTAGTAGTAATGATGATGGTAGTGATAGCAGTTTAGTGAAGGTGGTGGTAGTAGTAATAATGATGATGGTAGTGATAGCAGTTTAGTGATGGTGGTTGTAGTAATGGTGATGGTAGTGATAGCAGTTTAGTGATGGTGGCGGTGGTAGTAGTAATGATGATGATAGTGATAGCAGTTTAGTGAAGGTGGGGGTGGTAGTAGTAGTAATGATGATGGTAGTGATAGCAGTTTAGTGATGGTGGTGTTAGTTGTAATAATGATGATGGTAGTTATAGCAGTTTAGTGATGGTGGTGTTAGTTGTAATAATGATGATGGTGGTGATAGCAGTTTAGTGATGGTGGTGGAGGTAGTAGTAATGATGATGGTAGTGATAGCAGTTTAGTGATGGAGGTGGTGGTAGTAGTAGTAATGAGTGATAGCAGTTTAGTGATGGTGGTGGTAGTAGTAATGATGATGGTAGTTATAGCAGTTTAGTGATGGTGGTGGTTGTAGTAATAATGATGATGGTAGTGATAGCAGTTTAGTGATGGTGGTGGTAGTAGTAATGATGATGATGGTAGTGATAGCAGTTTAGTGATGGTGGTGTTAGTTGTATTAATGATGATGGTAGTGATAGCAGTTTAGTGATGGTGGTGGAGGTAGTAGTAATGATGATGGTAGTGATAGCAGTTTAGTGATGGAGGTGGTGGTAGTAGTAGTAATGAGTGATAGCAGTTTAGTGATGGTGGTGGTAGTAGTAATGATGATGGTAGTTATAGCAGTTTAGTGATGGTGGTGGTTGTAGTAATAATGATGATGGTAGTGATAGCAGTTTAGTGATGGTGGTGGTAGTAGTAATGATGATGGTAGTTATAGCAGTTTAGTGATGGAGGTGGTGGTAGTAGTAGTAATGATGATGGTAGTGATAGCAGTTTAGTGATGGTGGTGGTGGTAGTAGTAGTAATGATGATGGTAGTGATAGCAGTTTAGTGCTGGTTGTGGTGGTAGTAGTAGTAATGATGATGGTAGTGATAGCTGTTTAGTGAAGGTGGTGGTGGTAGTAGTAATGATGATGGTAGTGATAGCAGTTTAGTGATGGTGGTGGTGGTAGTAGTAATGATGATGGTAGTGATAGCAGTTTAGTGCTGGTTGTGGTGGTAGTAGTAGTAATGATGATGGTAGTGATAGCTGTTTAGTGAAGGTGGTGGTGGTAGTAGTAATGATGATGGTAGTGATAGCAGTTTAGTGAAGGTGGTGGTGGTAGTAGTAGTAATGATAATGGTAGTGATAGCAGTTTAGTGATGGTGGTGTTAGTTGTAATAATGATGATGGTAGTGATAGCAGTTTAGTGATGGTGGTGGAGGTAGTAGTAATGATGATGGTAGTGATAGCAGTTTAGTGATGGAGGTGGTGGTAGTAGTAGTAATGAGTGATAGCAGTTTAGTGATGGTGGTGGTAGTAGTAATGATGATGGTAGTTATAGCAGTTTAGTGATGGTGGTGGTTGTAGTAATAATGATGATGGTAGTGATAGCAGTTTAGTGATGGTGGTGGTAGTAGTAATGATGATGGTAGTTATAGCAGTTTAGTGATGGAGGTGGTGGTAGTAGTAGTAATGATGATGGTAGTGATAGCAGTTTAGTGATGGTGGTGTTAGTAGTAATAATGATGATGGTAGTAATAGCAGTTTAGTGATGGTGGTGGTGGTAGTAGTAATGATGATGGTAGTGATAGCAGTTTAGTGATGGTGGTGGTGGTAGTAGTAGTAATGATGATGGTAGTGATAGCAGTTTAGTGCTGGTTGTGGTGGTAGTAGTAGTAATGATGATGGTAGTGATAGCTGTTTAGTGAAGGTGGTGGTAGTAGTAGTAATGATGATGGTAGTGATAGCAGTTTAGTGATGGTGGTGGTGGTAGTAGTAATGATGATGGTAGTGATAGCAGTTTAGTGCTGGTTGTGGTGGTAGTAGTAGTAATGATGATGGTAGTGATAGCTGTTTAGTGAAGGTGGTGGTGGTAGTAGTAATGATGATGGTAGTGATAGCAGTTTAGTGAAGGTGGTGGTGGTAGTAGTAGTAATGATAATGGTAGTGATAGCAGTTTAGTGATGGTGGAGGTGGTAGTAGTAATGATGATGGTAGTGATAGCAGTTTAGTGAAGGTGGGGGTGGTAGTTGTAATAATGATGATGGTAGTGATAGCAGTTTTGTGATTGTGGTGGTAGTAGTAATAATGATGATGGTAGTGATAGCAGTTTGGTGATGGTGGTGGTGGTGGTAGTAGTAATGATGATGATGGTAGTGATAGCAGTTTGGTGATGGTGGTGGTGGTAGTAGTAATGATGATGGTAGTGATAGCAGTTTGGTGATGGTGGTGGTGGTAGTAGTAATGATGATGGTAGTGATAGCAGTTTAGTGACGGAGGTGGTGGTAGTAGTAGTAATGATGATGGTAGTGATAGCAGTTTAGTGATGGAGGTGGTGGTGGTAGTAGTAATGATGATGGTAGTGATAGCAGTTTAGTGATGGTGGTGGTTGTAGTAGAGAGAGAGAGAGAGAGAGAGAGAGAGAGAGAGAGAGAGAGAGAGAGAGAGAGAGAGAGAGAGAGAGAGATGGGAGCAATAGAAGAGAAAGCAGATACAGAAAGAAGTTATTACTTCTGATAACCCAGGGAAAGAAAGGGAAAGAGAGAGAGGGATAGATCAAAAGGGAAAACTAGGGGATTAGAGTGATAGAAATGGCAGAGAAAGTCAGAGAGACTGACAGATACAGAGGGAACAGAGAAAGTCAGAGAGACTGACAGATACAGAGGGAACAGAGAAAGTCAGAGAGACTGACAGATACAGAGGGAACAGAGAAAGACAGAGAGAGACTGACAGATACAGAGGGAACAGAGAAAGACAGAGAGACTGACAGATACAGAGGGAACAGAGAAAGACAGAGAGACTGACAGATAAAGAGGGAACAGAGAAAAACAGAGAGAGACTGACATACAGAGGGAACAGAGAAAGACAGAGAGAGACTGACAGATACAGAGGGAGAGATAATATACTGTTTGGTTCCAGTAAGTCTCTGGTATGGGGAGGTTAGTGGTGGCCACCCCATGGGCCGTAGAGCGTAGAGCTGCCACACACACACATACACATACACACACGGCACAGTCTTGTGTGAAATTCCATCACCGCTGGGCTGGAATTTAATGTTTCCCTTTAACAGGCTTATGGCGAGCTGTTAACTGGGGTGTTCTCTAAAGATGGCTGGCCAGAGAGATCAGAGTGAGAGACAGACAGGCTTTCCATATCAGCAATCCCCAGGCCCAGTCCAGAGCCCAGACACACCGGCTGGCTAATACCACCATCACCACACACAAACACAGGATGAACCCTGCCAAGATGGAAGGAGGGAGAGAGGGAAGGAGAGAAAGAGAGACGGACTGAAATTACTGTTCGCTGACTCCTTCTATGGTCCTGGGGGTAATGAAGCAGCTTCTTGTCCACATCCTGGTTTAACCCTAACCCTAACCCTAGCTTAATGTCCACATCCTGGTTTAACACTAACCCTAACCCTAGCTTCATGTCCACATCCTGGTTTAACACTAACCCTAACCCTAGCTTCATGTCCACATCCTGGTTTAACACTAACCCTAACCCTAGCTTCATGTCCACATCCTGGTTTAACACTAACCCTAACCCTAGCTTCATGTCCACATCCTGGTTTAACACTAACCCTAGCTTCTTGTCCACATCCTGGTTTAACACTAACCCTAGCTTCATGTCCACATCCTGGTTTAACCCTAACCCTAGCTTCATGTCCACATCCTGGTTTAACACTAACCCTAACCCTAGCTTAATGTCCACATCCTGGTTTAACACTAACCCTAACCCTAGCTTCATGTCCACATCCTGGTTTAACACTAACCCTAACCCTAGCTTCATGTCCACATCCTGGTTTAACACTAACCCTAACCCTAGCTTCATGTCCACATCCTGGTTTAACACTAACCCTAGCTTCTTGTCCACATCCTGGTTTAACACTAACCCTAGCTTCATGTCCACATCCTGGTTTAACACTAACCCTAGCTTCTTGTCCACATCCTGGTTTAACACTAACCCTAGCTTCATGTCCACATCCTGGTTTAACCCTAACCCTAGCTTCATGTCCACATCCTGGTTTAACACTAACCCTAATCCTAGCTTCATGTCCACATCTCGGTTCCACACTAACCCTAGCTTCATGTCCACATCCTGGTTTAACACTAACCCTAGCTTCTTGTCCACATCCTGGTTTAACACTAACCCTAACCCTAGCTTCATGTCCACATCCTGGTTTAACACTAACCCTAGCTTCTTGTCCACATCCTGGTTTAACACTAACCCTAGCTTCATGTCCACATCCTGGTTTAACCCTAACCCTAGCTTCATGTCCACATCCTGGTTTAACACTAACCCTAACCCTAGCTTAATGTCCACATCCTGGTTTAACACTAACCCTAACCCTAGCTTCATGTCCACATCCTGGTTTAACACTAACCCTAACCCTAGCTTCATGTCCACATCCTGGTTTAACACTAACCCTAACCCTAGCTTCATGTCCACATCCTGGTTTAACACTAACCCTAGCTTCTTGTCCACATCCTGGTTTAACACTAACCCTAGCTTCATGTCCACATCCTGGTTTAACACTAACCCTAGCTTCTTGTCCACATCCTGGTTTAACACTAACCCTAGCTTCATGTCCACATCCTGGTTTAACCCTAACCCTAGCTTCATGTCCACATCCTGGTTTAACACTAACCCTAATCCTAGCTTCATGTCCACATCTCGGTTCCACACTAACCCTAGCTTCATGTCCACATCCTGGTTTAACACTAACCCTAGCTTCTTGTCCACATCCTGGTTTAACACTAACCCTAGCTTCATGTCCACATCCTGGTTTAACCCTAACCCTAGCTTCATGTCCACATCCTGGTTTAACACTAACCCTAACCCTAGCTTCATGTCCACATCCTGGTTTAACACTAACCCTAACCCTAGCTTCATGTCCACATCCTGGTTTAACACTAACCCTAGCTTCTTGTCCACATCCTGGTTTAACACTAACCCTAGCTTCTTGTCCACATCCTGGTTTAACACTAACCCTAGCTTCATGTCCACACCCAGGTTTAACCCTAACCCTAGCTTCATGTCCACATCCTGGTTTAACACTAACCCTAACCCTAGCTTCAGGTTCGTCCGTGTGTGTGTGTGTGATTTCTCCTGAGCAGAGTTCATGAGACTAATGTGTCTCTACTGACCCCCACCTTCACCTCCTCATCTACTGGGCTGTGGACGTAGGGAACAGAGCGATGACCGTCTTGACCAGAGAGATGATGTCTGACCAAACCTTCTTGATGTCCACTCCTTTAGAGGCCAGGCGGTTGAGCACGCTGGAGAAGGTGCGCTTGTTTCCTGACGAAAGGCTGTCAGAGTGGACAAATTTCCCACTCTGGACGCTAAGGGAGTAGTTGGTCAGGTGCATGAGGACATGGCTCAGGTTCCTCTGACTGGGTTCCTGTTGGGGTGCCAGGGACATGGGAGAACAGAGATGTTAGAATGCTATATTTAAACATAGAAACACGTTAAAAAAGTCCATGTTTAAATGCTAGTATAATGCTTTATACCAAAATGGAAGACAAAATATATTGTGTAGTGATTATGAGTGCTGTATGTATGTGTTATGAATGCGTTATGTCTTCAGATAAAGTGTTCCTACCGTTCCTACCTGGTATTGCTCGGTTCAGAATGTGTTATGAATGGGTTATGAACATGTTATAAAGTCCCTTTGTAACTTCCAACCTGGTATGGCTCGATACAGAAACTTCTTATGAATGTAGCATATATGTATTATGAGCATGTTATAACATCCTTATCTATGTTCCTAGCTGGTATGTCTCGGTGCAGAAGCGTGACAGCCCCTCTTTAGCGATATAAATCTCCAGCGGCTCCAGGGACTTGACCAGCACGTAGAGACGGATGTCCAACTTCAGCTTGTCGATAAGAAGAGGCTTGTGGATGTACTCCTGGACCACAGACTGCCTTGTCTGTGATCCCGCTATAACCCTGAGGTCACTGGGGTCGCGGATGAGGTAGATGACATCCCCTTGGGAACCCCCTGTCCGGCTTGACGATGAAGGTGCGCTTCAGGGACGCATCAGCATTAACTATGTAGTAATAAGACTTACTTGTTAGATATTACTGCAAGGTTGGAACTAGAAGCACAAGCATTTTGCTACACTCGCATTAACATCTGCTAACCATGTGCATGTGACCAATAACATTTTATTTGTTTTGATTTCACTGACTGGAAAAACATAAACAATGACCATCCATAGGTCTAAATGGGTGAAGATGTTGGGTCAATCAAGCACTGGTCTTTAAATCATCATCAATGGCCCCCAGAAACCTTCTTTTACTCTCTGTTCCGGACGTTCTAGACAACCAATTCTCATAGCTTTTAGCCGTACCCTTATCCTACTCCTCCTCTGCTCCTCTGGTGATGTAGAGGCGAATCCAGGCCCTGCAGTATATAGCTCCATTCCTATTCCACAGGCGCTCTCTTTTGATGACTTCTGTAACCGTAATAGCCTTGGTTTCATGCAGGTTAACATTAGAAGCCTCCTCCCTAAGTTTGTTTTATTCACTGCTTTAGCACACTCTGCCAACCCGGATGTTCTAGCCATGTCTGAATCCTGGCTTAGGAAGACCACCAAAAATTCTGAAATCTTCATCCCTAACTACAACATCTTCAGACAAGATAGAACGGCCAAAGAGGGCAGTGTTGCAATCTACTGCAAAGATAGCCTGCAGAGATCTTTCCTACTATCCAGGTCTGTACACAAATAATTTGAACTTCTACTTTTAAAAATCCACCTCTCTAAAAACAAGTCTCTCACCATTGCCGCCTGCTATCGACCACCCTCTGCCCCCAGGTGTGCTCTGGACATCATATGTGAACTGATTGCCCCCCATCTATCTTCAGAGCTCGTGCTGCTAGGCGACCTAATCTGGAACATGCTTAACACCCTAGCCATCCCACAATCTAAGTTTGCCCTCAATCTCACACAAATGATCAATGAACCTACCAGGTACCACCCCAAAGCCGTAAACACGGGCACCCTCATAGATATCATCCTAACCAACTTGCCCTCTAAATACACCTCTGCAGTTTTCAACCAAGATCTCAGCGATCACTGCCTCATTGCCTGCTTCTGTAATGTGTCAGCGGTCAAACAACCTCCACTCATCACTGTCAAACGCTCCCTGAAACACTTCAGCGAGCAGGCCTTTCGAATCGACCTGGTGCGGGTATCCTGGAAGGATATTGATCTCATCCCATCAGTAGAGGATGCCTGTTTTTCTTTATTTTAAATGCCTTCCTCAACATCTTAAATAAGCATGCCCCATTCAAGAAATTTAGAACCAGGAACAGATAACCAACACAAAAACATCCTATGGCGTTCTGCATTAGCATCGTACAGCCCCCGTGATATGCAACTTTTCAGGGAAGCTAGAAACCAATATACACAGGCAGTTAGAAAAGCCAAGGCTAGCGTTTTCAAGCAGAAATGTTCTTCCTGCAACACAAACTCAAAAAGGTTCTGGGACACTGTGAAGTCCATGGAGAATAAGAACACCTCCTCCCAGCTGCCCACTGCACTGAAGATAGGAAACACTGTCACCACCGATAAATCCACTATAATTTTCTACGGCTGGCCATGCTTTCCACCTGGCTACCCCTACCCCGGTCAATAGCACTGCACCCCCCACAGCAACTCTGGCCATGTTAACAACCCTCTCAACTCGCTTCCCCATTTCTCCTTCTCCCAAATCCAGTCAGCTGATGTTCTGAAAGAGCTGAAAAAAAAAAAAATAGGCCAAAGCTTTCGACTCTGTCAATCACCACATCCTCATCGGCAG
Source organism: Oncorhynchus clarkii lewisi (assembly GCF_045791955.1). Lineage (NCBI taxonomy): Eukaryota > Metazoa > Chordata > Actinopteri > Salmoniformes > Salmonidae > Oncorhynchus > Oncorhynchus clarkii. The sequence goes on from NW_027258434.1 coordinate 64,192, forward strand.
ACTCGATAGCCTTGGTTTCTCAAATGATTGCCTCGCCTGGTTCACCAACTACTTCTCTGATAGAGTTCGGTGTGTCAAATCGAAGGGTCTGCTGTCCGGACCTCTGGCAGTCTCTATGGGGGTGCCACAAGGTTCAATTCTTGGACCGACTCTCTTCTCTGTATACATCAATGATGTCGCTCTTGCTGCTGGTGAGTCTCTGATCCACCTCTACGCAGATGACACCATTCTGTATACTTCTGGTCTTTCTTTGGACACTGTGTTAACAACCCTCCAGACAAGCTTCAATGCCATACAACTCTCCTTCCGTGACCTCCAATTGCTCTTAAATACAAGTAAAACTAAATGCATGCTCTTCAACCAATCGCTGCCTGCACCTGCCCGCCCGTCCAACATCACTACTACATCACTACTCTGGACGGTTCTGACTTAGAATATACAAATACCTAGGTGTCTGGTTAGACTGTAAACTCTCCTTCCAGACTCACATCAAACATCTCCAATTCAAAGTTAAATCTAGAATTGGCTTCCTATTTCGCAACAAAGCATCCTTCACTCATGCTGCCAAACATGCCCTTGTAAAACTGACCATCCTGCCGTACAAAATACCCTCCAATACCCTACTCAATAAATTGGATGCAGTCTATCACAGTGCCATCCGTTTTGTCACCAAAGCCCCATATACTACCCACCACTGCGATCTGTACGCTCTCGTTGGCTGGCCCTCGCTTCAAACTCGTCGCCAAACCCACTGGCTCCAGGTCATCTACAAGACCTTGCTTGGTAAAGTCCCCCCTTATCTCAGCTCGCTGGTCACCATAGCAGCACCCACCTGTAGCACGCGCTCCAGCAGGTATATCTCTCTGGTCACCCCCAAAACCAATTCTTCCTTTGGCCGCCTCTCCTTCCAGTTCTCTGCTGCCAATGACTGGAACGAACTACAAAAATCTCTGAAACTGGAAACACTTATCTCCCTCACAAGCTTTAAGCACCAGCAGTCAGAGCAAATCACAGATTACATAGGCCATCTATAATTTAGCCCAAACATATACCCATCCGCCTACTGTATTTATTTATTTATTCTGCTCCTTTGCACGCCAATTATTTCTATCTCTACCTTGCACATTCTTCCACTGCAAATCTACCATTCCAGTGTTTTACTTGCTATATTGTATTTACAGTGCCTTGCGAAAGTATTCGGCCCCCTTGAACTTTGCGACCTTTTGCCACATTTCAGGCTTCAAACATAAATAATATCGATAATATTGAAAGGAATGGGAAAAATGTCAGTCTCTCGATGTGCAAAACTGATAGAGACATACCCCAAGCGACTTACAGCTGTAATCGCAGCAAAAGGTGGCGCTACAAAGTATTAACTTAAGGAGGGTTGAATAATTTTGCACGCCCAATTTTTCAGTTTTTGATTTGTTAAAAAAGTTTGAAATATCCAATAAATGTCGTTCCACTTCATGATTGTGTCCCACTTGTTGTTGATTCTTCACAAAAAAATACAGTTTTATATCTTTATGTTTGAAGCCTGAAATGTGGCAAAAGGTCGCAAAGTTCAAGGGGGCCGAATACTTTCGCAAGGCACTGTACTTCGCCACCATGGCCTTTTTTTTTGCCTTTACCTTCCTTATCTCACCTCATTTGCTCACATTGTATATAGACTTATTTTTCTACAGTATTATTGACTGTATGTTTGTTTATTCCATGTGTAACTCTGTGTTGTTGTATGTGTCAAACTGCTTTGCTTTATCTTGGCCAGGTCACAATTGTAAATGAGAACTTGTTCTCAACTTGCCTACCTGGTTAAATAAAGGTGAAATAAATAAAAAATGGCCACGGCTGGTGTAGAGGACTGTGACTCCAGTCCTCCTGGTTGGTATGAGTGAAACACATGGAGCTGTAATGCAAAGATTAGTAACAGGGGAACTGAGACTTAAGAGTCCAAATCAGCTCGATTGTAAAGGAGCCCCTCTGAGTTAGGGCTGGGCGATACAGTGGCTTGCGAAAGTATTCACCTCCATTGGCATTATTCCTATTTTGTTGCCTTACAACCTGGAATTAAAATGGATTTGGGGGGGGGGGGGGGTTGTATCATTTTATTTACACAATATGCCTACCACTTTGAGGATGCAACATATTTTTTCTTGTGAAACAAACAAGAAATAAGACAAAAAAACTAAACTTGAGTGTGCATAACTATTCACCCCCCGCAAAGTCAATACTTTGTAGAGACACCTTTTGCAACAATTACAGCTGCAAGTCTCTTGGTGTTTGTCTCTATCAGCTTGGCACATCTAGCCACTGGGATTTTTGACCATTCTTCAAGGCAAAACTGCTCCAGCACCTTCAAGTTGGATGGGTTCCGCTGGTGTACAGCAATCTTTAAGTCCTACAACAAATTCTCAATTGGATTCCCCTTAAAGTGTTGCTTTAGCAGTATGCTTAGGGTCATTGTCCTGCTGGAAGGTGAACCTCCATCCCAGTCTCAAATATCTGGGAGACTGAAACAGGTTTCCCTCAAGAATTTCCTTGTATTTAGCGCCATCCATCATTCCTTCAATTCTGACCTGTTCCCTGTCGATAAAAAACATTTTCACAGCATGATGCTGCCACCACCATGCTTCACTGTGGGGGTGGCGTTCTCAGGGTGATGTGAGCTGTTGGGTTTGCGCCAAACATAGGATTTTCCTTGATGGCCAAAAAGCTACATTTTAGTCTCATCTGACCAGAGTACCTTCTTCCATATGTTTGGGGAGTCTCCCACATGCCTTTTGGCAAACACCAAATGTGTTTGCTTGTTTTTTTCTTAAGTAATGGCTTTTTTCTGGCCACTCTTCTGTAAAGCCCAGCTCTGTGGAGTGTACGGCTTAAAGTGGTCCTATGGACAAATACTCCAATCTCCGCTGTGGAGCTTTGCAGCTCCTTCAGGGATATCTTTGGTCTCTTTGTTGCCTCTGATTAATGCCCTCCTTGCCTGGTCCGTGAGTTTTGGTGGGCAGCCCTCTCTTGGCAGGTTTGTTGTGGTGCCATATTCTTTCCATTTTTTAATAATGGATTTAATGGTGCTCCGTGGGATGTTCAAAGTTTCTGATATTTTTGGGAATATAATGTCTATTCCAATTATATAGTTAGAATATAATAGCGGGCACTTTGAATACAGTCTTGTTTGACATGACAACGAATGAAAATTCCAGGGAGGAGTTATTGTGACATGGTAGGAACTAATGTGTTGATAGGTGTTTCCTAGGGTACCCTATAATCTTTGGCTTCATGTAGCTAACAGAAGACACTGTTGCACAAACAACATGCTGATTTAGGTCTACACAATCATTGGTATTATCAGTATCAGCTGTATAGCTAATTACGCTTGCTCTTACTCAGTACATTTATTATCTAGCTAGCTAGCGATTAGCATTAGTGGCTAACAAGATTTAGAAACAACTTGCTAAGAAAAGACAAACAAGCTATTTGCAGATGTAAGAAACACAAGCTAATAGTGTAATTATAGAATGCTAGTAGATTTATATTAAGAATCAAAGTGACAACTGCATCGTTGTCATCAACAGTGTTGCATATGCTGCATTGACCATGCAGACTGAACACAAGTGTCTCGTAGTTGAGGGACATCAAATGCGCTCCTTGAGTGTCGGTGACATAGAGAGAGTGAAGAGAGATGACTCAAGTAGCGAAGTAAACTATAGAAAATGGACGTTACACACTGCGTATCACATTTAACAAACCAAACATTAAAATACCGGTAAAGAAGGTCAAGTAAAACTGGTCCGTGCATCAATACCGGTAAAGAAGGTCAAGTAAAACCGGTCCGTGCATCAATACCGGTATATTACAACAAAAAAACTGCCCAGCCCTACTCTGAGTCAAATCACAGTACATTAAGGCTGTGTTTACACAGCCAGCTCAATTCTGATCTTTTTTCCAGTAATTTGACTTTTGACCAATCAGATCAGCTCTGAAAATGATCTGATGTGATCTGTCAAAATACCTAATAGTGGAAAGAATATCAGAATTGGGCTGCCTGTGTAAACGCAGCCTTAGTGCTGCAGTATGTGGTAGCGAACTACACTCTTAGAAAAAAGGGTTCCAAAAGGGTTCTTTGGCTGTCCCCATAGGAGAACCCTTCTTGGTTCCATGTAGAACCCTCTGTGGAAAGGGTTCTACCTCAAACCATAAGGGTTCGACTATGGAAACAAAAAAGGGGTTGTCCTTTGGGGACAGCCAAAGAACCCTTTTAGGTTCTATAAGGCGCTTTTCTTTCTAAGAGTGTACCTGTTATCACCTAATGTAACCTAAGTGACACAGTGATGGACTGACACAAGCTGAGTGATATTTAGCTACCCGCGTTGCCTAGACATTTCAAGTTTAAGTTTTATTAGTAGTCTGTACAGGATACACATGGTATACATCGTCCAACAAAATACTTACTTGCTTATCTTACTCTTGTTCACTTTGTCATGAATGAACTTCAGTGTCTCGTCACTGCCCCTAGAGTATTTTGCACCATTCAACACCACATCCCAAGGCGAAATATTGAGATCTGGGGCTTATATGTATCTACAGCAATTTCCTAGGTTGGGATTAATTCATTTTAACTACACACAATTTCCTTCCTAATCGTGGTCTACCTTGTTTAAGTAAGTCATTGAAACCAACTTAAATGTTAAGACTTAACTCCCTAAGCTCTGATAGTATCCTATGGCACAGCTCTATCAAGGTTAGTCTATGCCTGTAGACAACGTTCCCTCTAAACTGCGCGAGGCCGCGCACCTCCTCCATGACTGCAGCGCAGAAGAAATGCCAGCCAGCGCAGAGACGCACGAGATTAAACTTCACTGAGTTCGCTTCATTAGTTTGCACTATAGATATCAACATTTTTCTCTAATGTGACCAAATCAACATTATATCAGCCCCTTTTTAATGCAACAAACAAAAACAAATCTAACTTGCAAGATTGAGTCTGGGATTTAGTTGTAGGCTGAGCCAGAGAGCATGGGAGTAGAATTCTATTGACCAGCCCATTCAATCAGCCTGAGTGGATGCGCTTTTCTGATCTGAGCTCAGAGCAAAGCTTGTTTCTTTAAGGGGCAATGTTGTATTTTGATACAGACTTGATTATGCAAATAAGCCAATAGGCAATGGGTAGCCTACATTGCATAATTCTCTGCATGGTAATAATAATGCTTTTTATTTTGTAAATAAAATGCGAATACAATTTGATACAATGCAATGTACACTACTGTTCAAAAGTTTGGGGTCACTTAGAAATGTCCTTGTTTTTTGTGTGTTTTTTTAACCTTTATTTAACCAGGTAGGCTAGTTGAGAACAAGTTCTCATTTACAACTGCGAGTCTGGCCAAGATAAAGCAAAGCAGTGCGACACAAACAACAACACAGAGTTACACATGGAATAAACAAACATACCGTCAATAACACAAGTCTATATATAGTGTGTGCAAATGAGGTAAGATAAGGGAGGTAAGGCAATAAATAGGAGGTGAAATAGAGGTGAAATAATTACAATTTAGCAATTAAACACCGGAGTGATAGATGTGCAGAAGATGAATGTGCAAGTAGAGATACTGGGGTGCAAAGGAGCAAAAAAAAAATAACAGTATGGGGATAGGGTAGTTGGCTGGGCTATTTACAGATGGGCTATGTACAAGTACAGTGATCGGTGAGCTGCTCTGACAGCTGGTGCTTAAAGTTAGTGAGGGAGATATGAGTCTCCAGTTTTTGAAAGAAAATAAAAAAAATTGTCCATTAAAATAAAATACAAATGGTCAGAAACGCCTCACAAGTCCGCAACTGGCAGCTTCATTAAATAGTACACGCAAAACACCAGTCTCAACGTCAATAGTAAAGAGGCTGGCCTCCTAGGCCTTCTAGGCAGAGTTGTAAAAAAATTGCTGTATCTCAGACTGGCCAATAAAAATAAAAGATTAAGATGGTCAAAAGCACAAAGACACTGGACAGAGATATGGCTTTTTCTTTGCAACTCTGCCTAGAAGGCCAGCATCCCAGAGTTGCCTCTTCACTGTTGACGTTGAGACTGGTGTTTTGCAGGTACTATTTAATGAAGCTGCTAGTTGAGGACTTGTGATGCGTCTCTTTCTCAAACTAGATACTCTAATGCACTTGTCCTCTTGCTCAGTTGTGCACCAGGGTCCCCCACTCCTCTTTCTATTCTGGTTAGAGCCCATTTGCGCTGTTCTATGAAGGGAGTAGTACACAGCTTTGTACGAGATCGTCAGTTTCTTGGCAATTTCTCACATGGAATAGCCTTCATTTCTCAGAACAAGAATAGACTGACGAGTTTCAGAAGAAAGTGCTTTGTTTCTGGCCATTTTGAGCCTGTAATCGAACCCAAAAATGCTGATGCTCCAGATACTCAACTAGTCTAAAGGCCAGTTTTATTGCTTCTTTAATCAAAACAACAGTTTTCATGTGCGAACATAATTGCAAAAGGGTTTTCTAATTATAAATTAGCCATTTATAATGATTAACTTGGATTAGATAACAAAACGTGCCATTGGAACACAGGAGTGATGGTTGCTGATAATGGGCCTATATAGATATTCCATTAAAAATCAGCCGTTTCCAGCTCCAATAGTCATTTACAACATTAACAATGTCTACACTGTATTTCGGATCAATTTGATATTATTTTAATGGACAAAAAATGTGCTTTTCTATCAAAAACAAGGACATTTCTAAGTGACCACACATTTTTGAACGGTAGTGTACAGGCACCTATTCGGCCCATGGTAGAGACCAAGTAAAAAATCATTAATTCATGTCAATCCCTGCATAATGTAAAAAAGTTTGTAAAGGTCTCATGGAATGTACTGTAGGCCTGCATTGAACACCGCATATTGTAGACTATATCATTGAAATCAAAAGCTATTTCCATGTGAAAATGTAATGGGATTTGCTCCATTGATTTTGTTGCTAGGCCACTCTAATATGCTCAAAGAGCCACAATAGCCTATTGGCTACTGTCTAAAACTGTAAGTTAAAGCGCGTACAGCCTCAGTGTTCACTGTAATCGCGTGCTGGAAGTTGCACAAAATTCTCACAATGTTCAAGTTTCTGCTCACAAGCCCAGAAATTAGCTCAGTGCCCAAAAACATTAGAGGGAACATTGCCTGTAGCCTGTCTGTGGTTAAGATGCAGAGCCTTTTAAAGGGGCTCTAGTGCCCCCCTCTGTTTGACTAGCTGAGCTGTATCTCAGGCAATGACGTAAGTTCATTCACAAAGCCAGTTACATCCCGCCTCCACCATCCATACATCCCTTTGCCAGGCAGGGAGGCTGTCTGAGGACACACCCTCTCAAAGTCACTGTGACCTCTGAACGTCAAACACCATTAACACTTATGAGCTTGACCTCTGACCTTTCCCTCTAGCCGTTCTGAATTAATCATGCATGCCAACGCTTACGGTTCACTAAGGGATGAGTAGAGGGAAGGGGGTGGACAGGGGTTTGAGAGTGTGTGTGTGTGTGTGTGTGTGTGTGTGTGTGTGTGTGTGTGTGTGTGTGTGTGTGTGTGTGTGTGTGTGTGTGTGTGTGTGTGGTGTGACACAGCTGTTTGTGTGGTTTGTGTGTGGTTACCTATTAGAGAGCACGTCATTCACTATTGCACAAAGGGTAGTGAACTACTAGTTTGTATGAAATCATTAAAGGAAAACTGTTCCTCGTGAGTCATGCTCCCGAGTGGTGCAGCGGTCTAAGGCACTGCATCTCAGTGCTAGAGGCGTCACTACAGACTCTGGTTCGATCGCGGGCTGTATCACAACCGGCCGTGATCGGGAGTCCCATAGGGCGGCGCACAATTGGCCCAGCGTCGTACCGGATTAGGGGAGGGTTTGGCCCGGGTAGGCCATCATTGTAAAATAATAATTTGTTCTTAACTGACTTGCCTAGTTAAATAAATACATACTTTTTAGATTACCATTTACGACGGATGTACACTTGATGGGTTAGTGGTACATCTCCAAACCGTGCAAAGGAAAGTTAGTAATACCTCATCATTGGAGGAGTCAGAGAGGGCTTGCACTGTTTGACAACATCCAATTGAGGTCAAGCGATCAGCCTTTTGACTGGATGCCATGGGGAGTGAATGGCCCTGTTCCACTATGGAGGACAGTTTTCTCTGTTGTTATGGGGAAGTAGAGTCTTACAGCGCAGCTGAAAACAGTGGTGGGGAGAGTGACAGAGGCTGCATTTAAACAGGCATCCCTATTCTGATCTTTTGCTCAACTATTGGCAAAATATCTGATCTGACTGGTCAAAAGACCAATAATTTGGCAAAATATCAGAATTGGGCTGCCTGTGTAAATCCTCCCCAGGTAGGATCCAGGAGTGGGGGAAGAAGTTGTACTCCCCAGGCAAGATGCAGGAGCGGGGGTAGAAGTTGTACTCCCCAGGTAGGATCCAGGAGTGGGGGAAGAAGTTGTACTCCCCAGGCAAGATGCAGGAGCGGGGGTAGAAGTTGTACTCCCCAGGTAGAATCCAGGAGCGGGGGTAGAAGTTGTACTCCCCAGGTAGAATCCAGGAGTGGGGGTAGAAGTTGTACTGCCCAGGCAGGATGCAGGAGCGGGGATAGAAGTTGTACTCCCCAGGCAGGATGCAGGAGCGGGGATAGAAGTTGTACTCCCCAGGCAGGATGCAGGAGCGTGGGTAGAAGTTGTACTCTTCAGGTAGGATCCAGGAGTGGTGGTACTCCTCAGGTAGGATCCAGGAGCGGTGGTACTCCTCAGGTAGGATCCAGGAGCGGTAGTACTCCTCAGGTAGGATCCAGGAGCGGTGGTAGAAGTTGTACTCCCCAGGTAGGATGCAGGAGCGGGGGTAGAAGTTGTACTCCTCAGGTAGGATCCAGGAGCGGTGGTAGAAGTTGTACTCCCCAGGCAGGATGCAGGAGCAGTGGTAGAAGTTGTACTCCTCAGGTAGGATCCAGAAGCGGTGGTACTCCCCAGGCAGGATGCAGGAGCGGTGGTAGAAGTTGTACTCCTCAGGTAGGATCCAGGAGCGGTGGTACTCCCCAGGTAGGCTCCAGGAGCGGTGGTACTCCTCAGGTAGAATTCAGGAGCGGTGGTACTCCTCAGGTAGGATCCAGGAGCGGGGGTAGAAGTTGTACTCCTCAGGTAGGATGCAGGAGCGGTGGTAGAGGTTGTACTCCTCAGGTAGGATCCAGGAGCGGGGGTAGAAGTTGTACTCCCCAGGAAGGATCCAGGAGCGGGGGTGGAAGTTGTACTCCCCAGGTAGGATGCAGGAGCGGGGGTAGAAGTTGTACTCCCCAAGTAGGATCCAGGAGCGGGGGTAGAAGTTGTACTCCTCAGGTAGGTTCCAGGAGCGGGGGTAGAAGTTGTACTATCCAGGAAGGATCCAGGAGCGGGGGTAGAAGTTGTACTCCCCAGGAAGGATCCAGGAGCGGGGGTAGAAGTTGTACTCCCCAGGTAGGATCCAGGAGCGGGGGTAGAGGTTGTACTCCTCAGGTAGGATCCAGGAGCGGGTGTAGAAGTTGTACTCCTCAGGTAGGATCCAGGAGCGGGGGTAGAAGTTGTACTCCTCAGGTAGGATCCAGGAGCGGGGGTAGAAGTTGCACTCCTCAGGTAGGATTCAGGAGCGGTGGTACTCCTCAGGTAGGATCCAGGAGCGGGGGTAGAAGTTGTACTCCTCAGGTAGGATTCAGGAGCGGTGGTACTCCTCAGGTAGGATCCAGGAGCGGGGGTAGAAGTTGTACTCCTCAGGTAGGATCCAGGAGCGGGGGTATAAGTTGTACTCCCCGGGAAGGATGCAGGAGCGGGGGTAGAAGTTGTACTCCCCAGGAAGGATCCAGGAGCGGGGGTAGAAGTTGTACTCCCCAGGTAGGATGCAGGAGCGGGGGTAGAAGTTGTACTCCCCAAGTAGGATCCAGGAGCGGGGGTAGAAGTTGTACTCCTCAGGTAGGTTCCAGGAGCGGGGGTAGCAGTTGTACTCCCCAGGAAGGATCCAGGAGCGGGGGTAGAAGTTGTACTCCCCAGGAAGGATCCAGGAGCGGGGGTAGAAGTTGTACTCCCCAGGTAGATTGCAGGAGCGGGGGTAGAGGTTGTACTCCTCAGGTAGGATCCAGGAGCGGGGGTAGAAGTTGTACTCCTCAGGTAGGATCCAGGAGCGGGGGTAGAAGTTGTACTCCTCAGGTAGGATCCAGGAGCGGGGGTAGAAGTTGCACTCCTCAGGTAGGATTCAGGAGCGGTGGTACTCCTCAGGTAGGATCCAGGAGCGGGGGTAGAAGTTGTACTCCTCAGGTAGGATTCAGGAGCGGTGGTACTCCTCAGGTAGGATCCAGGAGCGGGGGTAGAAGTTGTACTCCTCAGGTAGGATCCAGGAGCGGGGGTATAAGTTGTACTCCCCAGGCAGGATGCAGGAGCGGGGGTAGAAGTTGTACTCCCCAGGTAGGATCCAGGAGTGGGGGTAGAAGTTGTACTCCCCAGGCAGGATGCAGGACCGGGGATAGAAGTTGTACTCCCCAGGCAGGATGCAGGAGCGGGGGTAGAAGTTGTACTCCTCAGGTAGGATCCAGGAGCGGTGGTACTCCTCAGGTAGTATCCAGGAGCGGTGGTACTCCTCAGGTAGGATCCAGGAGCGGTAGTACTCCTCAGGTAGGAACCAGGAGCGGTGGTAGAAGTTGTACTCCCCAGGTAGGATGCAGGAGCGGGGGTAGAAGTTGTACTCCTCAGGTAGAATCCAGGAGCGGTGGTAGAAGTTGTACTCCCCAGGCAAGATGCAGGAGCGGTGGTAGAAGTTGTACTCCTCAGGTAGGATCCAGGAGCGGTGGTACTCCCCAGGCAGGATGCAGGAGCGGTGGTAGAAGTTGTACTCCTCAGGTAGGATCCAGGAGCGGTGGTACTCCCCAGGTAGGCTCCAGGAGCGGTGGTACTCCTCAGGTAGGATTCAGGAGCGGTGGTACTCCTCAGGTAGGATCCAGGATCGGGGGTAGAAGTTGTACTCCTCAGGTAGGATGCAGGAGCGGTGGTAGAAGTTGTACTCCTCAGGTAGGATCCAGGAGCGGGGGTAGAAGTTGTACTCCCCAGGAAGGATCCAGGAGCGGGGGTAGAAGTTGTACTCCCCAGGTAGGATGCAGGAGCGGGGGTAGAAGTTGTACTCCTCAGGTAGGATCCAGGAGCGGGGGTAGAAGTTGTTCTCCTCAGGTAGGATCCAGGAGCGGGGGTAGAAGTTGCACTCCTCAGGTAGGATTCAGGAGCAGTGGTACTCCTCAGGTAGGATCCAGGAGCGGGGGTAGAAGTTGTACTCCTCACGTAGGATTCAGGAGCGGTGGTACTCCTCAGTTAGGATCCAGGAGCGGGGGTAGAAGTTGTACTCCTCAGGTAGGATTCAGGAGCGGTGGTACTCCTCAGGTAGGATCCAGGAGCGGGGTTAGAAGTTTTACTCCTCAGGGAACAGCTCCTGCATGGTCCTCACCGCTCGGCTCAGGTTGATCTTCCTCAGCATCTCTATCATACCTACAGACCACACCACAGACGGACAGACAGACAGACATATTAGAGACAGATAAGGGATATGTGAGAGACAGACAGTTGTAACGCTGGTGGTTTGGTAACCCACCCTGGTGTGGTTGTGAGTGTTATGGGGTGAGTGATGAGTGGTATATCAAATCAAATCAAATTTTATTAGTCACATGCGCCGAATTCAACAGGTGTAAGCCTTACAGTGAAATGCTTACTTACGAGCCCCTGACCAACAGTGCAGTTTAAAAAAAATACGGATAAGAATAAGAGATAAAAGTAACAAGTAATTAAAGAGCAGCAGTAAAATATAACAATATATACAGGGGGGTGCCAGTATAGAGTCAAT
>NW_027258435.1:0-76059 GCF_045791955.1 Oncorhynchus clarkii lewisi
GACGTCAGTTGGGTACAGATCAGTTTGGGTTTGTATTTTTGACAGAAGTCTCACCACTAACATGCTGATGAGGCCGGTGAAGTCATCATCACCGACTAAGTTGCCAGTGGATGGGGTTGAAAGCGAGGCAACATCCGGGCTGGTTGAATTCTGATCACAAACAATGCTCTGAGGTACATCGAAACAACTGATGGTATCCCTTTCCTCAGCATCTATGTTGGCCTCAAAGCCTCGTGCAGCATTGGAGGTCCCACTTGTTGTCATGCTGATGGCGGAGAAAGATGGCAGAGGGTAGGACTTACCACTCAGTAGACTGCCTATATCAGTTACAGTTCCGGTTGGAGATGACCCTCTGCTTTGTGCATCAGAAACCACAAGAGTCCATGACCTGGCTTACCATTACTTTGGTAAACAGGCTGACTGTGTCACTAAATGCTGATGTAGAAAAAGAACATGAAATCCTATCTTCAGATACGCTAGCCGGCACACTAACTCCCTGAGCAAGAGGCGCTTCACAGACTCCTCTGCAAAAAGCTGAACCAGCTTGTAAGCTGTGTGCTTCCCCACCGTCTTGTCATTCCTCTTCAGCTCAGTAAGGACTGTATCGGATGCACTCTTTCCAGCCGCCACTGTCAGAACCAGAGGGGTCAAGTTGCTCTCAGAAATGATGCGGTTGACTTGGTGAGTAAGATCACGTGAGAGAGCACCAATCCTACCCTGAGATATGAGCTCCTCCAGTCTTGCTATTGCAGCTGTTAGATCAGGGTGGAATGCAACCTCCCCTTCTTCCTCTGGATGTACCTCCTTTATGATGGTATCCACTATTGCAGACATGCTTTCCCTGGCATCACACACCAATGTTTTTGGCTTAGTAGATTTGCCCATGTCGATGACTGAGCATCTCACAATGGGCTGAGTAATACTCTCTGGTAAATCAGAAGAGATGGGAGTGCCAGGGAGTGAAAATTCCCACTCTGACTTCTTTGATCTGGCAGATGAGGATGACAACGAGGAGGAAGAACGCTGTGGCGCTTCATAGATCAGTTCCTCACCACATTCACTGCTTACCCTTTCAACATCCTTCAGCATCATTCCAACCACATTCTCTATTTGTGAAAGCTCAGTCACCGTTTGGTCAGATTTTGACAGCTCTTTCTGAATTGAAACCAGAATATGGCTGAGGGTCTTTTTGGCTTGAGCCGTTGTTGCTTTGACTTGATTTTGCCATGTAAAATAATTCCTCATCTTTGTCTTCACATTGTGGTAAATAGTCTTTGCAGTTGTCCAGATCTTCTTCTCAGATACTTCCAAACCAGACTGTGAGCCTTTGGGTGTGGCCTCAGTGTACTCTGAGGTTTTCTCATCACTCTGTTGAAGCATAGAGTCTGCCTGCCATAGAGTAGTAGAAGACTCTGTGGGTGGGAAAAGGCTCTTCATGTCATTTGTAATTGATCCAACGATTTCAAAAGCAGTTATATCTGTATGCCTTAAGGAAATTGTTGATTTTGCTGGCAACATCTGAGAATCTGTCTGGCTGGAACTGACTTTGCTGGGAAAGCTACTGACTGATTTGATCAGTATTTTTCGCACTTCGTTGGTAGCGTTCATCTGGAACTCCTCACTGGAGAGTTTCTCAATGACTGAGGCTGGAGTATCTCTTAATCCTTCCAACCATGAAGAACCAGACACAGGCATGTCTTCTAGATAAGACATGACACTGTCCAAAAAGCCACAGACTTCAAGGGAGTTGTAAGAGGAACCCTCTGCAACAGATGATGTGCATTCCAAATCTGCCACCTCTGACCTATACATGGTCACAATCTGGGACAAGACCTCTTTGGTGCAGGGCACCATGTTGGAATCACAGAGAGACAGTAATGGTTGAGAGTTCTCACTTTGGCATTTACGGAGAGAACCAAGTCCTGTTGAGTTGACCACTTGCAGTATTGCCTCACTCTTACTGGTTTCAGGTTGCTCTGGTGTTTTCTCTCCTACAGAGTCAGTTGAATCACATCCATCAGATAAAGAAGATGAACTACGTTCTGATATAGGGGATTCACTCCTACATGGGGAAGGCAAGCTCAGGATTGAAACAGGCAGATCACTGGAGTCAGTATGCTCCAGAAGCACAGCACTGGAGTCAGCTTTTTCCATAAGTTCTTCCCCTTGGACTGGAGCTCCACCCATTCTGAGGAACAATGTCTCCAGCTTTGCCTGAAGTCTCTCGCAGAGTCTACGAGCTGCATGGAAGGGTTTCCGCTTTGTCGTACAGTGTCCCACTTGGGTATCTCTCTGGGTGCTTGTTGGCTGATCTAATTCAGCATACTGCACAATGTCCTTGACATCTTCAACAAAGTTATCAATTATTTGTGATGCCTCAGATTCTACTTTGGTCTGTATGAGCTCAGTGGCCGCAGAATCAAGGATCCTGTCAGATGGGCTAGATGCATTCATCAAGCTTGGAGTGGTACTAAACGAATGAGAAGGTTGAACCATACCAGAGATATCGCTCATTAACCTTCTCACAAGAATTTCACTCACAGCCTTTGAGGCTTTGGTCTTGAACTTCACACTAAACAGAGTGCCAAGATTTTGCATCATTGCTTTGCAAGATGTACATATTATGTTCAGCTCCTCTGGAACAGGAGAGTCTTCAACATCCAGGTGCTCCACTACAAGGTCACTGCCAGATGCCAACATTTTAACTTTCACAGCCACTTCTCGAAAAACCTTAGCCAATTCCGGATCTTCTTTTTCCAATTCACCCACCATCTCTGCGATAACAGTCATCACTTCTTCTGTTGCAGGTGGAATGCATGACTCTAATACAGAGGTAGAGCTCTGGTCCTCTGGGGTGGTGTGATCATCAAAACATTTCTGGACCATGTTGACCATTTGTTCAGCGGCCTGGGTACCAGAAGAAATAGGGGAGGACCGCCCTGAAATGGCTCTGCTGATGGTCGCAGAGAGGGCAGAGTTAAGCTGTTCGACCACCACCTTGATAAGACCAACAGTCAGCTCAGGTGGGCAAGAGGACAGGATATTATGATCAGACAGTTGCTCCTGGACACTTTTGATGATTCTGTCCTCTGTCATTCCCAGGAGGACTTTCACTGAGGTCTGGGAACTTTAAAACGAACAAGCAAAGCATGATAATTCCTGTCTTAACTTGGCAAATCGGTCAAGCGTTGTAATTTTAGTATTCTAAATATCTACATGTCCTTTTGATCGCTTTACATGCTCATTCATTTGAATATGCTCAAAGGCTGATACATTACATTTTGTACTACATCAGATAGAGTAAATTGCATTGGCTAACACTGGGATAGATGATCTCGGTGAAATCCATACATGAAAACCTTGAGGGGAACATACCTCTTAGAAGAGGGTGTTAGGGACCTGAGATGTTGAGCCCCTGTGCCGCCCTTATACATTTTCTTCGCCAGATATCTAACTTCCTGGATGAGCTCCAGTCTTTCCTGATCAAAGGCAGCAAAGGATCTTGCACTGCCACCCCTCTTGGGTGAGTCAGTGTCGTCGTCAGCAAAGTCCTTTACCCCAAGTACGCGGGCCAGGGCTGGCAGCAGGATCTGCAGGG
Organism: Oncorhynchus clarkii lewisi; assembly: GCF_045791955.1. NCBI lineage: Eukaryota > Metazoa > Chordata > Actinopteri > Salmoniformes > Salmonidae > Oncorhynchus > Oncorhynchus clarkii. The sequence goes on from NW_027258435.1 coordinate 3,599, forward strand.
TGGTCTGTGCGATGAAGGTTACAATTGTCTTGCACAATTTGGCAAGCTGTTCCTTCGTCATCTGTTTTGAACAAACAGAACAAAAACAGTCTTTTCAATGGAACTGTGATGTAAAGTATTCTAGATCGAACAGAATGCATTTGATCAACATTGTTATTCTTGTCTGTGACTGAATTCAAAGTTTGATGAAGTCTGACAGAGAACATGAATAACAGAATATGACTTGATGGCTAATCTCTGAATTCAACAGATCATTGACACATCAAAGGTCAAAGGCAGGTAGGGAAACTTACAGGGTTTTTTAGTCCTTTGTAGATCACTTGCCACTGCCTAGAAAATGTAAAATAAGTGTTTTAGTTAGTGTTTAGTTCCCACTGCACAATATTTCATAAATGTTGAACATTACAGAAAAACGTTTAACATACTCATCAGTAAGATTGCGCAGGAATGAGATGAGGATTGGGTAGGAGTATTCCATCTCATCCTTGTTGCCTGGGCCGAATGCAGCCTGAACAGCTTTCTTCTCCAGGAGCTCAATTACAGATCCTCTATCCAGGTGTTTATTCCTGGAAACTAAAGATGTGATTGCCGTAGAGGAAGTAGAAACAAAATTAAAGAGAAATCAGAAGTTTTATCTCTTAATACTCTGATTTCATTGTTTAAGGGTTTTAGAATAGGCCTATTTTAATAAAGCTATCTATGTGACCTTTCTTACTGATTACAGTAGACTACAGTTTCATTGAAAATGGATAATACAACCTGCACATCACAGACAGAATAGAGAAACAATGTAGTACTACAGAGGTAAATCTCTGACCTGCATCGTTGTCAGTGCCCAGCTTCCTTGACTTCTTGCCACTCCTCTTACTTTTTGCCTAGGATAGAACAGAACAGATTCTAGATCTCAAATGATGGCAGACATGTAACACCAGGGCCCGTATACATAAAGTTCATCAGATAAGGTGTGGGCTCAACCTTGCCCAAATAATTGTATTCATTATGATCTCAAATGCAAAACTGATCCTAGATAAGCACTCCTACTCTGAGACAATTTATGAATAGGCTATGGGCCAGGTCAAAGCAGCTCTTAAAACACGTTTTGAAAACAGCTACTACGTATGTTGTTATCTGAGATATATAGATATCTATGGTATGGCTGCTATCAGGTACAGAGTGTAACCCAGTAGGCCTATTATGTGCTCTGTCACTACTGCTATCTTACCTTCCTTCCCTTCTTGGCCTCCTCTTTGGGTGTGGCCACCGGTTCTTCCTCAACAACTTCCTTTCCTTCCCTCTGAGGATCACCATCCTCCCTCTGTGCTACCTGAAGGACAGACATTCCAATAAGTAATAATATGTCAATGTCAGAGTAGATCTGTGCAGAGGAAATCATAAATAGAGCTACAGCCATATCAGCGCTAAGCTGGTGACTTTATAAAGAATGGTACATTTGCTTTACAATATGTTATAGCTTTTTACAAGAAATATCTGCTTATATTGCTTTACCCTTTTTTACTTTCCCCCAATATTGTATGAAGTAATTTAGCTTACCTTTTCTTCATCCATTCAAGCTATTTTATATCTCAAAAAGCATGTCCTTGTCTGTGTTGGTTACATTCAAGTTGAGTTCAGGTCGAGAGTGAGGACAATATTGCAAGCAGGGACTGTAATTTAGGGCTACATGCTACGTCATGGAACGTTAGACCTTTATGACATCACAAATAGTATTTTTAGGAAGAGCGCGGGAAAGGTTACTTGCCCACTCAGTAGGACTAGCTAATATTGACAGAAATTTCCCCGTTAAACGTTTTCGATTGCCTACCCCTACGCCTTCCATCGAACATGGTCCTGCCTTTGCAATATTGTCTCTCTTGTGGATTTACTTACGTATGACATGTAGGCTTACTGTGTCGGATCAAGTTGATTGATCTGTCCTAGTCAGCCTTAGGTTGAACCCAAAATCTTCTGGGAAATATTTGTTAATAATATTCATTTCAATATCGTTTTATTCTTTGATTTAGTCCCAATCCAATCCTATTGTTGGCTGCCAATCCCCACCAAATATGTCATTGTAGGACATACTGTAGCGGGAGAAAGTGAGAGCTGCAACGCGGACGCGTTCGGTGGCTCCTTCAGTGCAGAGGCAAGCGCGTATGCCAGTGCCACTAAAGCCCGGGCTTGTGAGGCAGTAGTCTACAACGCTGACAGGCAACACCTTGTCATTTTATTAACTCACTAGAATTACCTTGTCTTCTTCATTCATTTCGATTGCACTTCCTTTCGTGGTGAAATTAGTTTTGATTACTATTAACTTTAATCTACAGAGTTTAAGTGTTTATGTTTCCCACGTCATCATGTGATGCTGTGAGCAAACAATTTATGCCCAGCCTTCCTAGATAGGCCTGGGCTGCATAACACTATGAATCTGGGAAAACATAACACTTAAAAAAAAGTTTTACAGTGCAAAAATAGCGTAGGCCTACTTGTGTACTATTCAAATCCACACTAAAGCCACACCTCTTCACACAGACGTACCCATATTCTGTTGTTTTAGCTTTAACCTCTGTTAAATTCACTTCCCTGGTTAATCTGTCATCATGTTTCGTGTTCTCCATGGTTAATCTGTCTCTATGTTTAGTGCACTTTAATATAGCCTGTTTACTTATTTGAATGTTTGATTATATTTATTTTTATCCTGCAGATTTTGTTGTGGATTTAAATTGACTTTGGGTGTCTTGAAAATCACTTAAAATAGCACTGTTGGGGATCACGTGACCCTTGGACGAGATGGCCGCATGAACTAAGAGCTCCGCACAAGTAGTTTCCAATTCCTAATCTTACCTCCACTCCAAGTTCAAACTCATTTAGCTTTAGTAAGAAAAAGTCATGGCGGCGACACTACAGGTGACATTTTTACCCGGACTCGAGTATTAGCGACGGAAAAAGCCTCCAAGAAGAAGCTAGCTTCAGAAAAAACTAGCGCCATTAGCCAGGAGCAAGAGAACCCGCTCCCCCACGAGGCACAACGAATGCCAACCTCGCACTCTGTCGAAGACATCCTTTCTGAGTTGAGATCCCAACGTACAGAACTAAACACTAAATTAGATGCCATTAACTCTCAGCTCAGTGCGATAGGGGGCAAGGTGACAATCCTGGAAAACGCTTTGCCTGACATCAACAACAAGATAACCATAAACGCGGGGCGCCTGGACGAGGCAGAGGGGCGAATCCTATCCATGGAAAACTTATTGACCGATGCCATGGAAACAATAGCATATGCTAAAAAGAAAATCGAGCATCTGGAAGAGAAAACAGAGGACCTGGAAAACAGGGGGCGAAGGAATAATTGTGTTCTATTCAATCTGGGCGAAAAAGAAGAGGGAAACAACCACCGCGCCCAATCACCATACGTTTCCTGAGATTCACCGACAAGGAACGAGTCCTACAGGCGGCGAAAAACAACACCATCACAGTGGGAAACGCCAAACTCGCTTTACACCAGGACCTGTCAGCTGGAATACGCCGAAAGCGCCGAGAATTTGACGAAGTGAAGAAATACTCCATTGACCGAGGCATCTTCAGGGGATTCAAATACCCAAACGAGCTCAGGATTCTTCACCAAGGAGCCTTGCGACACTTCAAAACTCCCGAAGAGGCAAAACGTTTTTTGAAAGACAATCCTGGCCAATGAGAAACAGACCAATGACTAAATGCGATTAATGCCATTACTAAAGGAGGTAAGACGACATATAGCCGATATCCAGAGACCCACCCCCTAAAGGTCATTATAGCCGTCCAATTTATATTTATTTTCCTTTAACTGAGAGGGATGGGCTGTATAGCCTAACCTAGGCCTACTAATGTTTCAGCCTACTTTTATTTCCCTGTTTTTTTGTTGTTGTTGCTATTATTACTTGGGGTTCCCTATGTCCCTCGGGGGAGGTATATGTAGGCTTGGCTATTGATTTTATTTTTCTCCCCTCTTTTACTGTGGTCTGGACGAGGGCAACTATGTTATTTACTCAATGCGGGGTGGAGAGGATGAGGCATTTCTTTGGTGGGGAGAGGGAGACGTTGTGCGTTGCTAACTGTTCCCGGTTTTTGTTTTATTCGGAACACAGAATTGAGACTGAGCGGGGGGGTAATAGATCCAACGGGATGTGTCGAGTTGTTTGGGAACTCGGCCGGGGTGTTCAGATATTATTATTTTATGTACACCATTTATTTTCCTTTTATGTGAACGCAGCTGTAATTACTATCCATTTTTACCCAGCGATGACTTGCACTAAAGTTCGATTACTGCTCGATGACGATGACTAGTACCTTGAATCTATTGACATGGAACTGCCATGGTCTAGGGCATGCAATAAAACGAAAAAAGATACTATGTGCTCTAAAAAAGGAAAAAGCAGACATCGCTATTACAAGAGACACACTTCTGTGATGCTGAACATGCCAAACTCCGCAGAGCTTGGGTGGGACAGGTGTATTTCTCATCTTTCAAATCAAACAGTAGAGGCACAGCCATACTTATCCATAAAAATGTTCCATTCATAATTGACAAAAACATATCTGATCCGGAGGGGAGATTTATTTTGATAACTGGGTCACTATATGGTCAACCAATTACTATATTAAACATATACGCCCCTAACACAGATACTCCTGCCTTCATTGTCAAAAATTATAACCCTGTTCAATGAGCATTGTGTCTCCTAGGCGTGGTGGCCGGAGATTTTAATTGTACCCTTAACCCAACCCTAGACAAATCATCTCAAGTCCCCACCACAAATCCTAGATCTGCAAAGATGTTGAACTCTCTTACTAAAGAGATGGGACTGATAGATATCTGGAGAGAGACTAATAGCTCATCTATGGACTATACATACTACTCTAATGTCCATAACACCTACTCCCGTATAGATTACATTTTTATCCCAAAGAGTTTCATAAATTCAGCCACTTGTACAATCGGACCCATAGCACTTTCAGATCACGCCTTTGTCCACCTCCGCTTTGACCTCTGCAAAAACATCCCGAGGTCAAAGAGCTGGAAATTCAACACCTCCATGCTATCAAACGAAGCGTTCCATACATTGGTAACTACATGGATAGACAACTACACACAAGACAATAAAGATTCTCCTGTTTCTCCGGCCACAATGTGGGACGCTGCTAAAGCCACACTAAGAGGTCATCTAATTGCATATGCTTCCTCTAAGAAAAAAGCAATGGAAGCACACAGGCTAGATCTTGAGAGGGAGCTGGAATGCTGTGAAAAAATACATAAACAATCCCTAGACAGCACCTCCTGGAGTCATCTTAAAGCATCCAAAGCCAAACTGAATTTGGACTACACTCGGATATGTTCTCACTCGCCTATAGTGGGCAACCCAGACTTGCCAAAAGCCCTGAGGGAGGCCAACTTTAATCTTTGGCATACTCTAGGAATCAGGACCTTTTCAGACCTATTTCATCAGAAAACCACTACACTGAAATCCTTTCAAGAGCTCTGCAGTGAATTCGATGTGCCAAGATCCCATTTTTTCAAATATCTTCAAATTAGACATGTAATTTCCTCATTTACCTCCAAGAGGAGGTTTAGAACTCAGTTGAATGAAGTTGAAACCCTTCTTGTCACAGCACAATCCATTAAAGGCAAAATATCTTACATCTATAGACTCCTTTCTGAGAAAGGAAGCTCCTCCTTTACTCCTTTGAAAATAATCTGGGAAAAGGACCTTGGTCTGACTATCAGTGATGAGTTATGGGCGGAGGTTTGCGACAGGGTATACTGCTCCTCTACCAGTGTAAAAATGAAAGAATCTAATTACAAATTTTTGTACAAATTTTATTATACTCCTTTGAGACTCCATAGAATGAAAACAGATATGTCTCCTAACTGTAAAAGATGTACCTCTGAAAGTGGAACCTATATGCATGTATTTTGGAGCTGTAGGAAGATTGCCAGATTCTGGCAATCTGTACATACTGCTGCACAGAAAATACTAGAGGTACAGTTTGATATGACCCCGTGTATCTATCTTCTTAATGCCCAGCAGGACTTTGTTCTTGATCCTGACAGCGAACATTTGCTTATGACTATTACATACTTTGCTAAGAAATGTATTCTTCTATTGTGGGCCTCAAATACCCCTCCTACATTTAAAATGTGGATTGACCAGATTATTGACTTTCTTCCTCTTGAAAAGCTCACTTATGACCTCCACAAGAGACAGCCCAAGTTTGATAGACTCTGGTCTTCACTATTCAACTATATTTCAAACTGGACAGAGTGAACGGGGTGACTAGGGAAATGCGCAGATACATGTTGTGTAAGGTACTGTAAAACCTAAAAACGAATTATTGGCCCGTCGTCTCAGCGAATGCTTGAAATAGCTGATAAGAACCTTGATAGTGCTGCTGCAAGTGTTAAATGTTTTTTTTGTGTGTTTTTATTTTAATTTCGTTTTTGAGTACGTGTGCACCAAGGAAAATAAATGCTTTTATTTGACTTTATCATTCATTTTAATTGTATTTTTATTTTTTCATATGTATTATTTTTTGACTTTTTCTTTTTTTAAAGCCTGTGAATGTGGAATGTGTTTTGTTGGTTGATTGAAAAACAAGAAAACTTAATAAAACTTTAAATTGAAAAAAAAAAAAATAGCACTGTTGTTCTAATCGTCAGATCGCAGGTATTCTGATCTTCACTGTCCATGGTGCTGAATCTGGCTGGGTAGATTAGTTTGAATGCTGAAAACTGGTTTGCCTACATTTAAAGGCCCTGTGAAGTCAAAATAATTGTATTTCATATTGTACAACAGCTGATGAAACTAACACTGTAAATGTGTTTTACAAAAATGTGATCGGGGTTGCTTCCTGATAGTTCTGGTTGAAAATACGGAGCATGTTCCTCTGCCCAGGCCTTGCTGACACTTGCCAGATCTTACACTGACTGGATATGTATTTTGTGTGTCAGCTAACCACATCATATGTTATAGCAATCTGTCAGTCAATGACACAATGGATGACTTGGCACACAACCATTGGTTGATGCATGCAACACCTGAGCAGGGACACATTCTTTTCACAGCACTTCAATGCAAAGTAATTTTCGTAGAAGGTTTGGAGAGCATTTTCACTAACCCTAACCCTTTTCCTAACCTTAACCTCAGTTTCCTAACCTGCTACGAAAAATTCACTTCGATATTGAAGTGCCATGAAAAGAGAGTTTCTCACATCTATACAGCACCTTCTAATCAGCAGGTTTGCATGGGCGAGAGTTTTGGCTTTCCATGGCGACATCACCATGTGTAAATTGGTTTATAGACCAACGACAAAGAGAGTGCCAATAACAGCTAGTTTTAATTTCCCCTCCACACTGACCACTCCCAGACAGTCCTAGCAAAATTATTGCTTGAGAAAGTTTTTTTTGCAAAAAATACATTTTTGACCATTTTCATCGTAATCTATTACAGTAAGGTACTTAATTGTTACCCAGAAATGATTTGATATTGATATAAAAACGTCTGCTTTGGGCCTTAAAAAGATATGTGCACTACATACTCAGAAATCACATATATTGACATTTTAGAATGTATTTTATCAAGAAAGTAAGTTATACATGTCTTTTTTAATCTTACTCTTAGTTGCAAATAATTAATTTGGCTGTGGTTCATTTGATTTTCAGCACAACCCTGTTTGATAACGTATAGTATTATAGTGACTTCTTGTGGTAAAATGTCAAACTCACAACTAAACTCATTAAAATGGAGGTTTTCTTTACCCTGTCTTATCAAACAGTGCAACATTTGACTGATGAAATAGCATTCTTCTAAAATTCTTACACTTCTAGATGCAAAATACAAGTCACTATTCCAATACTGTTTGATTCTGCCATTTTTGAAATACATTTAACATTTCAGTTAAAAACCCTTTGGATAATATCAACATTAATTACTTAACATCTTAACACATACACACCATGTAAATATCAATAAACAGAGGAACACATGCTACAAATAGTTAGTGACTACCTACCAGTCAATTAAATTAGATTATTCAGAAAAATAACATTGTTATAAGAGACAAATTGCCTTTAGACAACATAAATGACTGCATCTGGACACAGGTCAAAACTACTCTGCCGAGCTCAAGTTACCAGCTATGTATGGTTTCAACACTTACATTTATTGAGTTATTGAAAAGTATCCTACAAACATTGTTCGAATGTGAAAGTGATCAGGTTTTCTGAAACAGGTGTGTTTGTATTGAAGAACCCTGAGATTGTGGACAGTAGGACTTGTGTGAACAGGTGTGAACAGACTGAAGATAATGATGTTTTCCTTTCTCTGTCTTTCGAAACTCAGGAACAGTTTGAATGTTTTTTATTGTAATTTAAACAATGGTATGGATGATTAAGCTGGATCTTTCTCTCTGAATCAGGAGTGCACTTTCATTCTCCCAATTTTTCCAAAAGCCCAATCTGAGCAACCTTTGCTATAAACCCTGTCTTTCCCATTGTTGTTTCAAAAGTGGAAAATGATCAATTCGATAATCACACATAATGGGCATTTCACAGCCAAGACTTTTGATCCTTCCCATCAAGGCCATGTTGGCCAGTTTAACCTTCACCCGGTCCCTCTCTTCCGGAGTCCTCTTGGAGGTGCACTCCACAGTAGAGTCGGTCTCAAAGGAGATGGCTGGGACGTGAGTGAGCAGGTGGCCCCCAGCCTTCTCCTGGGCCATGGGCGTGGGAGTCTGCAGGACCAGCCCGTGCGTCGCTTGTTGATGTCGAAGGTAAAAGCTAAGAGGATACACACAAACATTGACCATATAATGTAATGTTGTTACATGTAACTAACTAGCTTGACTTGCCACCGTGTGAAACATGTATGCTACCATATGTTACTAAAAAGAGCTGACAATATTATAAAATGTAATCCAGGAGTTTATGTTGAATTCTGGTTCTCTCACAACACAAGTCACTCAGAAAAGCATCTGTAGGCAGAAGCATGCTACATGTACATTTGGCATTTGAAAAAACTACAGCTGTGCTATGCTACCGAATGCAAAATGTATCTGTATCATAAAAGTGTAGTGCAATATTCCCTTTTCTTGCCACACACACATACTCTCTCTCACTAGGGACAAATGTTTTGGCTACTTGTCCAGAGAGGTTTGAGCTTTAGAAGTGGATCTGCAGCAAAAGTAGACCTTTATTGCCATCTACAGGTCAAAGGTCAGACTGGCATTCAGTAAAATGTAAACATGGGCGATCCACAGAAAATGGAAATGTGTGTGTTTCTGTTTGAGAAGTTAAACCAGTTAATTCCCTTATAACTGAGTGTCCTGCATCATGTATTATTTTATTGGTTGTAAATTAAATACGGTTTATTTTACAGTACATGTATTTTACACTGAATCATTGATATCTGGTTGAATGTTGGTTGTGGGTGTAACGGTGTAACTGGCGCCTCTGGGCTGAGGGGCTCTGGCGCCTCTGGGCTGAGGGGCTCTGGCGCCTTTGGGCTGAGGGGCTCTGGCGGCCCCTGGCTGACTGGCGGCCCCTGGGCTCTGGCGGCCCCTGGCAGACTGGCGGACTGGCGGCCCCTGGCAGACTGGCGGCACTGGCGGCCCCTGGCAGACTGGCGGCACTGGCGGCCCCTGGCAGACTGGCGGCACTGGCGGCCCCTGGCAGACTGGCGGCACTGGCGGCCCCTGGCAGACTGGCGGCACTGGCGGCCCCTGGCAGACTGGCGGCCCCTGGCAGACTGGCGGCACTGGCGGCCCCTGGCAGACTGGCGGCACTGGCGGCCCCTGGCAGACTGGCAGACTGGCGGCACTGGCGGCCCCTGGCAGACTGGCGGCACTGGCGGCCCCTGGCAGACTGGCGGCACTGGCGGCCCCTGGCAGACTGGCGGCCCCTTGCAGACTGGCGGCACTGGCGGCGCTGGGCAGACGGGTGGCTCAGGCGGTGCTGGGCAGACGGGTGGCTCCGGCAACGCTGGAGAGGAGGAAGGCTCTGGCAGCGCTGGAGAGGCGGGAGACTCCGACAGCGCTGGAGAGGAGGAAGGCTCCGGCAGCGCTGGACAGGCGGGAGCCCCTGTAAGGATGAGCCGGAGAGACAGCCTGGTGCAGGGGGCTGCCACCGGAGGGCTGGTGCGTGGAGGTGGTGACAGATAGACCAGACCGTGCAGGCGCACTGGAGCTCTTGAGCACCGAGCCTGCCCAACCTTACCCGGTTGAATGGTCCCGGTCGCCCTGCCAGTGCGGCGAGGTGGAATAGCCCGCACTGGGCTATGCAGGCGAACCGGGGACACCGTGCGCAAGGCTGGTGCCATGTAAGCCGGCCCAAGGAGACGCACTGGAGACCAGACGTGTAGAGCCGGCTTCATGGCACTTGGCTCGATGCCCACTCTAGCCTGGCCGATACGCGGAGCTGGAATGTACCGCACCGGGCTATGCACCCGCACTGGGGACACCGTGCGCTTCACAGCATAACACGGTGCCTGCCCGGTCTCTCCAGCCCCCCGGTAAGCACAGGAAGTTGGCGCAGGTCTCCTACCTGGCTTTGCCACACTTCCTGTGTGCCCCCCCCTAAGAAATGTTTGGGGCTGACTCTCGGGCTTCCATCCACGCCGCCGTGCTGCCTCCTCATACCAGCGCCTCTCCGACTTCGCCGCCTCCAGCTCTTCTTTGGGGCGGCGATATTCTCCAGGCTGTGCCCAGGGTCCTTTACCTTCCAATTCTTCCTCCCATGTCCATTCCTCTTTTCGCTGCTGTAGCTGTTGCCCGTTACCACGCCGCTTGGTCCTGTTGTGGTGGGTGATTCTGTAACGGTTCTCTTGCGGTGAAGGAGAGGCGGACCAAAACGCAGCATGGTGATGATTCATGTTTGTTTAATAAAGGAAAACTATACATGAATAAACTACAAAACAATGAAATGTGAAAACCTAAACAGTCCTATCTGGTGCAAACACAGAGACAGGAACAATCACCCACAAACACACAGTGAAACCCAGGCTACCTAAATATGGTTCCCAATCAGAGACAATGACTAACACCTGCCTCTGATTGAGAACCATATCAGGCCAGACATAGAAATAGACAAACAAGACATCCAACATAGAATGCCCACTCAGATCACACCCTGACCAACCAAAACATAGAAACATACAAAGCAAACTATGGTCAGGGTGTGACAGTGGGACATATCTGAAGTACTATGTGTGTGTGCTCAATGAATCACACTGTGTGTGTGTGGGTGGGGTGCATGTTCTATACATTATTCAGGACAACATTACTTTGTTTAGCCTACACCGTGACTATGACTGCATAATAAACTAAACTAAATATACTATGTATTTTCTAATCAAATGTGTTAACAGGGCAACAATAAAGAAGACAAAGGCCATCAATTCAATGCAAATATTACTGTATTAAAGGAAATTGTTGTATTAAGCTTGCTTTGAAAACCGTTTGAATGGCTTGGATAGGCCTATGGAGATGGTGGAAAACATCCTGATTAGAAGGGGACGTTTGCGAGGCTTCTCCTGTTGAGAGGTGGAGGGAAGACCCTCTGGGAGTCCAAATGTGGCAGGATGTGCCACTATGTTGGGCGACAGAAGAGAGAGAGTTGACATGCACTTTCATTTAGAAATGATGGTATATTGTATTCTTAGTTTCAACTCATTATTACTTTCACAAATAAATGAGAACCAGAATCTTGAGATTTGGAAACTATAAATAATTTTACATAAGAGATTACTATCGATAATATATAATGTACTGTATATAGGGTTTAATATTTTTGCAATAGCAGCTTTGTACACCAATATCTCAAACAGTAAATGTCCTGCTGTATGGACTTACACATGATATCTTCAGTCTGGTCTTTGGATTCAGAATGGCAGGATTTCTTATTGGAATCCTTCTTGTTTCCCATCATGAATGGCTAAAACAAAAACATGTCAAAACAACTGTCACAGCAGAACAATCTCACGGTAATAACGATCACATCTTACACACCAGCACAACAAGATTTATAAATGGTTTTGGAATTAATGGATGGTTTTACATTTTCTCTAAATAACATTGTTTACTCACATTGACACAATTGTTAACTTAAATAAGTGTGATGTACCTTTAAGTTGAATTTCAGTCTGGCAAGCCTTTGTAGGAAAGACAGCTTCCCTCTGGTAGCCTTCACATCTTCAGCCATGAGAAGAGCTTCTGGCCTGGTGGCTTCAAAAGATGTTCTTGAGGCTGCTCTTGATGCCTCGTTACAACTGTGGAGAAGCTCCTTGCTCAATGACTTCACAAGAATCCTATTGAAAGTGGAGTCCTGAGTCGACACGGCCAGTTGGAGTATTTTCTCTGAGCCAAACTCCTTCAACAGATGTTTGTAGACGGTGCTGTATACTTTGTGACTCTTCAGGTTCTTGGGATAAGCTTGGGTCTCAGAGCAGCCTGACCATGCACAGAAGGAAGCTATAACTTTTGGAATCAGGTCTTGTGACGTGCGTGTGACGTCAGTTGGGTACAGATCAGTTTGGGTTTGTATTTTTGACAGAAGTCTCACCACTAACATGCTGATGAGGCCGGTGAAGTCATCATCACCGACTAAGTTGCCAGTGGATGGGGTTGAAAGCGAGGCAACATCCGGGCTGGTTGAATTCTGATCACAAACAATGCTCTGAGGTACATCGAAACAACTGATGGTATCCCTTTCCTCAGCATCTATGTTGGCCTCAAAGCCTCGTGCAGCATTGGAGGTCCCACTTGTTGTCATGCTGATGGCGGAGAAAGATGGCAGAGGGTAGGACTTACCACTCAGTAGACTGCCTATATCAGTTACAGTTCCGGTTGGAGATGACCCTCTGCTTTGTGCATCAGAAACCACAGAGTCCATGACCTGGCTTACCATTACTTTGGTAAACAGGCTGACTGTGTCACTAAATGCTGATGTAGAAAAAGAACATGAAATCCTATCTTCAGATACGCTAGCCGGCACACTAACTCCCTGAGCCAAACTCATTGAAGCTGTAGAGGGCACAAGGCTAGGAAGCAAGAGGCGCTTCACAGACTCCTCTGCAAAAAGCTGAACCAGCTTGTAAGCTGTGTGCTTCCCCACCGTCTTGTCATTCCTCTTCAGCTCAGTAAGGACTGTATCGGATGCACTCTTTCCAGCCGCCACTGTCAGAACCAGAGGGGTCAAGTTGCTCTCAGAAATGATGCGGTTGACTTGGTGAGTAAGATCACGTGAGAGAGCACCAATCCTACCCTGAGATATGAGCTCCTCCAGTCTTGCTATTGCAGCTGTTAGATCAGGGTGGAATGCAACCTCCCCTTCTTCCTCTGGATGTACCTCCTTTATGATGGTATCCACTATTGCAGACATGCTTTCCCTGGCATCACACACCAATGTTTTTGGCTTAGTAGATTTGCCCATGTCGATGACTGAGCATCTCACAATGGGCTGAGTAATACTCTCTGGTAAATCAGAAGAGATGGGAGTGCCAGGGAGTGAAAATTCCCACTCTGACTTCTTTGATCTGGCAGATGAGGATGACAACGAGGAGGAAGAACGCTGTGGCGCTTCATAGATCAGTTCCTCACCACATTCACTGCTTACCCTTTCAACATCCTTCAGCATCATTCCAACCACATTCTCTATTTGTGAAAGCTCAGTCACCGTTTGGTCAGATTTTGACAGCTCTTTCTGAATTGAAACCAGAATATGGCTGAGGGTCTTTTTGGCTTGAGCCGTTGTTGCTTTGACTTGATTTTGCCATGTAAAATAATTCCTCATCTTTGTCTTCACATTGTGGTAAATAGTCTTTGCAGTTGTCCAGATCTTCTTCTCAGATACTTCCAAACCAGACTGTGAGCCTTTGGGTGTGGCCTCAGTGTACTCTGAGGTTTTCTCATCACTCTGTTGAAGCATAGAGTCTGCCTGCCATAGAGTAGTAGAAGACTCTGTGGGTGGGAAAAGGCTCTTCATGTCATTTGTAATTGATCCAACGATTTCAAAAGCAGTTATATCTGTATGCCTTAAGGAAATTGTTGATTTTGCTGGCAACATCTGAGAATCTGTCTGGCTGGAACTGACTTTGCTGGGAAAGCTACTGACTGATTTGATCAGTATTTTTCGCACTTCGTTGGTAGCGTTCATCTGGAACTCCTCACTGGAGAGTTTCTCAATGACTGAGGCTGGAGTATCTCTTAATCCTTCCAACCATGAAGAACCAGACACAGGCATGTCTTCTAGATAAGACATGACACTGTCCAAAAAGCCACAGACTTCAAGGGAGTTGTAAGAGGAACCCTCTGCAACAGATGATGTGCATTCCAAATCTGCCACCTCTGACCTATACATGGTCACAATCTGGGACAAGACCTCTTTGGTGCAGGGCACCATGTTGGAATCACAGAGAGACAGTAATGGTTGAGAGTTCTCACTTTGGCATTTACGGAGAGAACCAAGTCCTGTTGAGTTGACCACTTGCAGTATTGCCTCACTCTTACTGGTTTCAGGTTGCTCTGGTGTTTTCTCTCCTACAGAGTCAGTTGAATCACATCCATCAGATAAAGAAGATGAACTACGTTCTGATATAGGGGATTCACTCCTACATGGGGAAGGCAAGCTCAGGATTGAAACAGGCAGATCACTGGAGTCAGTATGCTCCAGAAGCACAGCACTGGAGTCAGCTTTTTCCATAAGTTCTTCCCCTTGGACTGGAGCTCCACCCATTCTGAGGAACAATGTCTCCAGCTTTGCCTGAAGTCTCTCGCAGAGTCTACGAGCTGCATGGAAGGGTTTCCGCTTTGTCGTACAGTGTCCCACTTGGGTATCTCTCTGGGTGCTTGTTGGCTGATCTAATTCAGCATACTGCACAATGTCCTTGACATCTTCAACAAAGTTATCAATTATTTGTGATGCCTCAGATTCTACTTTGGTCTGTATGAGCTCAGTGGCCGCAGAATCAAGGATCCTGTCAGATGGGCTAGATGCATTCATCAAGCTTGGAGTGGTACTAAACGAATGAGAAGGTTGAACCATACCAGAGATATCGCTCATTAACCTTCTCACAAGAATTTCACTCACAGCCTTTGAGGCTTTGGTCTTGAACTTCACACTAAACAGAGTGCCAAGATTTTGCATCATTGCTTTGCAAGATGTACATATTATGTTCAGCTCCTCTGGAACAGGAGAGTCTTCAACATCCAGGTGCTCCACTACAAGGTCACTGCCAGATGCCAACATTTTAACTTTCACAGCCACTTCTCGAAAAACCTTAGCCAATTCCGGATCTTCTTTTTCCAATTCACCCACCATCTCTGCGATAACAGTCATCACTTCTTCTGTTGCAGGTGGAATGCATGACTCTAATACAGAGGTAGAGCTCTGGTCCTCTGGGGTGGTGTGATCATCAAAACATTTCTGGACCATGTTGACCATTTGTTCAGCGGCCTGGGTACCAGAAGAAATAGGGGAGGACCGCCCTGAAATGGCTCTGCTGATGGTCGCAGAGAGGGCAGAGTTAAGCTGTTCGACCACCACCTTGATAAGACCAACAGTCAGCTCAGGTGGGCAAGAGGACAGGATATTATGATCAGACAGTTGCTCCTGGACACTTTTGATGATTCTGTCCTCTGTCATTCCCAGGAGGACTTTCACTGAGGTCTGGGAACTTTAAAACGAACAAGCAAAGCATGATAATTCCTGTCTTAACTTGGCAAATCGGTCAAGCGTTGTAATTTTAGTATTCTAAATATCTACATGTCCTTTTGATCGCTTTACATGCTCATTCATTTGAATATGCTCAAAGGCTGATACATTACATTTTGTACTACATCAGATAGAGTAAATTGCATTGGCTAACACTGGGATAGATGATCTCGGTGAAATCCATACATGAAAACCTTGAGGGGAACATACCTCTTAGAAGAGGGTGTTAGGGACCTGAGATGTTGAGCCCCTGTGCCGCCCTTATACATTTTCTTCGCCAGATATCTAACTTCCTGGATGAGCTCCAGTCTTTCCTGATCAAAGGCAGCAAAGGATCTTGCACTGCCACCCCTCTTGGGTGAGTCAGTGTCGTCGTCAGCAAAGTCCTTTACCCCAAGTACGCGGGCCAGGGCTGGCAGCAGGATCTGCAGGGTGGTCTGTGCGATGAAGGTTACAATTGTCTTGCACAATTTGGCAAGCTGTTCCTTCGTCATCTGTTTTGAACAAACAGAACAAAAACAGTCTTTTCAATGGAACTGTGATGTAAAGTATTCTAGATCGAACAGAATGCATTTGATCAACATTGTTATTCTTGTCTGTGACTGAATTCAAAGTTTGATGAAGTCTGACAGAGAACATGAATAACAGAATATGACTTGATGGCTAATCTCTGAATTCAACAGATCATTGACACATCAAAGG
The DNA here is from genome assembly GCF_045791955.1 of Oncorhynchus clarkii lewisi. Lineage (NCBI taxonomy): Eukaryota > Metazoa > Chordata > Actinopteri > Salmoniformes > Salmonidae > Oncorhynchus > Oncorhynchus clarkii. The sequence goes on from NW_027258435.1 coordinate 20,037, forward strand.
TCAAAGGCAGGTAGGGAAACTTACAGGGTTTTTTAGTCCTTTGTAGATCACTTGCCACTGCCTAGAAAATGTAAAATAAGTGTTTTAGTTAGTGTTTAGTTCCCACTGCACAATATTTCATAAATGTTGAACATTACAGAAAAACGTTTAACATACTCATCAGTAAGATTGCGCAGGAATGAGATGAGGATTGGGTAGGAGTATTCCATCTCATCCTTGTTGCCTGGGCCGAATGCAGCCTGAACAGCTTTCTTCTCCAGGAGCTCAATTACAGATCCTCTATCCAGGTGTTTATTCCTGGAGACTAAAGATGTGATTGCCGTAGAGGAAGTAGAAACAAAATTAAAGAGAAATCAGAAGTTTTATCTCTTAATACTCTGATTTCATTGTTTTAGGGTTTTAGAATAGGCCTATTTGAATAAAGATATCTATGTGACCTTTCTTACTGATTACAGTAGACTACAGTTTCATTGAAAATGGATAGCACAACCTGCACATCACAGACAGAATAGAGAAACAATGTAGTACTACAGAGGTAAATCTCTGACCTGCATCGTTGTCAGTGCTCAGCTTCCTTGACTTCTTGCCACTCCTCTTACTTTTTGCCTAGGATAGAACAGAACAGATTCCAGAGCTCAAATGATGGCAGACATGTAACACCAGGGCCCGTATACATAAAGTTCATCAGATAAGGTGTGTGCTCAACCTTGCCCAAATAATTGTATTCATTATGATCTCAAATGCAAAACTGATCCTAGATAAGCACTCCTACTCTGAGACAATTTATGAATAGGCTATGGGCCAGGTCAAAGCAGCTCTTAAAACACGTTTTGAAAACAGCTACTACGTATGTTGTTATCTGAGATATATAGATATCTATGGTATGACTGCTATCAGGTACAGAGTGTAACCCAGTAGGCCTATTATGTGCTCTGTCACTCCTGCCATCTTACCTTCCTTCCCTTCTTGGCCTCCTCTTTGGGCGTGGCCACCGGTTCTTCCTCAACAACTTCCTTTCCTTCCCTCTGAGGATCACCATCCTCCCTCTGTGCTACCTGAAGGACAGACATTCCAATAAGTAATAATATGTCAATGTCAGAGTAGATCTGTGCAGAGGACATCATAAATAGAGCTACAGCCATATCAGCGCTAAGCTGGTGACTTTATAAAGAATGGTACATTTGCTTTACAATATGTTATAGCTTTTTACAAGAAATATCTGCTTATATTGCTTTACCCTTTTTTACTTTCCCCCAATATTGTATGAAGTAATTTAGCTTACCTTTTCTTCATCCATTCAAGCTATTTTATATCTCAAAAAGCATGTCCTTGTCTGTGTTGGTTACATTCAAGTTGAGTTCAGGTCGAGAGTGAGGACAATATTGCAGGCAGGGACTGTAATTTAGGGCTACATGCTACGTCATGGAACGTTAGACCTTTATGACATCACAAATAGTATTTTTAGGAAGAGCGCGGGAAAGGTTACTTGCCCACTCAGTAGGACTAGCTAATATTGACAGAAATTTCCCCGTCAAACGTTTTCGATTGCCTACCCCTACGCCTTCCATCGAACATGGTCCTGCCTTTGCAATATTGTCTCTCTTGTGGATTTACTTACGTATGACATGTAGGCTTACTGTGTCGGATCAAGTTGATTGATCTGTCCTAGTCAGCCTTAGGTTGAACCCAAAATCTTCTGGGAAATATTTGTTAATAATATTCATTTCAATATCGTTTTATTCTTTGATTTAGTCCCAATCCAATCCTATTGTTGGCTGCCAATCCCCACCAAATATGTCATTGTAGGACATACTGTAGCGGGAGAAAGTGAGAGCTGCAACGCGGACGCGTTCGGTGGCTCCTTCAGTGCAGAGGCAAGCGCGTATGCCAGTGCCACTAAAGCCCGGGCTTGTGAGGCAGTAGTCTACAACGCTGACAGGCAACACCTTGTCATTTTATTAACTCACTAGAATTACCTTGTCTTCTTCATTCATTTCGATTGCACTTCCTTTCGTGGTGAAATTAGTTTTGATTACTATTAACTTTAATCTACAGAGTTTAAGTGTTTATGTTTCCCACGTCATCATGTGATGCTGTGAGCAAACAATTTATGCCCAGCCTTCCTAGATAGGCCTGGGCTGCATAACACTATGAATCTGGGAAAACATAACACTTAAAAAAAAGTTTTACAGTGCAAAAATAGCGTAGGCCTACTTGTGTACTATTCAAATCCACACTAAAGCCACACCTCTTCACACAGACGTACCCATATTCTGTTGTTTTAGCTTTAACCTCTGTTAAATTCACTTCCCTGGTTAATCTGTCATCATGTTTCGTGTTCTCCATGGTTAATCTGTCTCTATGTTTAGTGCACTTTAATATAGCCTGTTTACTTATTTGAATGTTTGATTATATTTATTTTTATCCTGCAGATTTTGTTGTGGATTTAAATTGACTTTGGGTGTCTTGAAAATCACTTAAAATAGCACTGTTGGGGATCACGTGACCCTTGGACGAGATGGCCGCATGAACTAAGAGCTCCGCACAAGTAGTTTCCAATTCCTAATCTTACCTCCACTCCAAGTTCAAACTCATTTAGCTTTAGTAAGAAAAAGTCATGGCGGCGACACTACAGGTGACATTTTTACCCGGACTCGAGTATTAGCGACGGAAAAAGCCTCCAAGAAGAAGCTAGCTTCAGAAAAAACTAGCGCCATTAGCCAGGAGCAAGAGAACCCGCTCCCCCACGAGGCACAACGAATGCCAACCTCGCACTCTGTCGAAGACATCCTTTCTGAGTTGAGATCCCAACGTACAGAACTAAACACTAAATTAGATGCCATTAACTCTCAGCTCAGTGCGATAGGGGGCAAGGTGACAATCCTGGAAAACGCTTTGCCTGACATCAACAACAAGATAACCATAAACGCGGGGCGCCTGGACGAGGCAGAGGGGCGAATCCTATCCATGGAAAACTTATTGACAGATGCCATGGAAACAATAGCATATGCTAAAAAGAAAATCGAGCATCTGGAAGAGAAAACAGAGGACCTGGAAAACAGGGGGCGAAGGAATAATTGTGTTCTATTCAATCTGGGCGAAAAAGAAGAGGGAAACAACCACCGCGCCCAATCACCATACGTTTCCTGAGATTCACCGACAAGGAACGAGTCCTACAGGCGGCGAAAAACAACACCATCACAGTGGGAAACGCCAAACTCGCTTTACACCAGGACCTGTCAGCTGGAATACGCCGAAAGCGCCGAGAATTTGACGAAGTGAAGAAATACTCCATTGACCGAGGCATCTTCAGGGGATTCAAATACCCAAACGAGCTCAGGATTCTTCACCAAGGAGCCTTGCGACACTTCAAAACTCCCGAAGAGGCAAAACGTTTTTTGAAAGACAATCCTGGCCAATGAGAAACAGACCAATGACTAAATGCGATTAATGCCATTACTAAAGGAGGTAAGACGACATATAGCCGATATCCAGAGACCCACCCCCTAAAGGTCATTATAGCCGTCCAATTTATATTTATTTTCCTTTAACTGAGAGGGATGGGCTGTATAGCCTAACCTAGGCCTACTAATGTTTCAGCCTACTTTTATTTCCCTGTTTTTTTGTTGTTGTTGCTATTATTACTTGGGGTTCCCTATGTCCCTCGGGGGAGGTATATGTAGGCTTGGCTATTGATTTTATTTTTCTCCCCTCTTTTACTGTGGTCTGGACGAGGGCAACTATGTTATTTACTCAATGCGGGGTGGAGAGGATGAGGCATTTCTTTGGTGGGGAGAGGGAGACGTTGTGCGTTGCTAACTGTTCCCGGTTTTTGTTTTATTCGGAACACAGAATTGAGACTGAGCGGGGGGGTAATAGATCCAACGGGATGTGTCGAGTTGTTTGGGAACTCGGCCGGGGTGTTCAGATATTATTATTTTATGTACACCATTTATTTTCCTTTTATGTGAACGCAGCTGTAATTACTATCCATTTTTACCCAGCGATGACTTGCACTAAAGTTCGATTACTGCTCGATGACGATGACTAGTACCTTGAATCTATTGACATGGAACTGCCATGGTCTAGGGCATGCAATAAAACGAAAAAAGATACTATGTGCTCTAAAAAAGGAAAAAGCAGACATCGCTATTACAAGAGACACACTTCTGTGATGCTGAACATGCCAAACTCCGCAGAGCTTGGGTGGGACAGGTGTATTTCTCATCTTTCAAATCAAACAGTAGAGGCACAGCCATACTTATCCATAAAAATGTTCCATTCATAATTGACAAAAACATATCTGATCCGGAGGGGAGATTTATTTTGATAACTGGGTCACTATATGGTCAACCAATTACTATATTAAACATATACGCCCCTAACACAGATACTCCTGCCTTCATTGTCAAAAATTATAACCCTGTTCAATGAGCATTGTGTCTCCTAGGCGTGGTGGCCGGAGATTTTAATTGTACCCTTAACCCAACCCTAGACAAATCATCTCAAGTCCCCACCACAAATCCTAGATCTGCAAAGATGTTGAACTCTCTTACTAAAGAGATGGGACTGATAGATATCTGGAGAGAGACTAATAGCTCATCTATGGACTATACATACTACTCTAATGTCCATAACACCTACTCCCGTATAGATTACATTTTTATCCCAAAGAGTTTCATAAATTCAGCCACTTGTACAATCGGACCCATAGCACTTTCAGATCACGCCTTTGTCCACCTCCGCTTTGACCTCTGCAAAAACATCCCGAGGTCAAAGAGCTGGAAATTCAACACCTCCATGCTATCAAACGAAGCGTTCCATACATTGGTAACTACATGGATAGACAACTACACACAAGACAATAAAGATTCTCCTGTTTCTCCGGCCACAATGTGGGACGCTGCTAAAGCCACACTAAGAGGTCATCTAATTGCATATGCTTCCTCTAAGAAAAAAGCAATGGAAGCACACAGGCTAGATCTTGAGAGGGAGCTGGAATGCTGTGAAAAAATACATAAACAATCCCTAGACAGCACCTCCTGGAGTCATCTTAAAGCATCCAAAGCCAAACTGAATTTGGACTACACTCGGGAGATAAAAAAAAAAAGTTTTCTTTACTAAACAGAAATACCATGAGTATAGCAATAGGCCCAGTAGATTGCTTGCTTACCAATTAAAAAAGGAGCAGTCAGAGCGTACAATCATGGCTATCCGAACAGCAGAGGACGAGGTCACATATGACCCAAAAAAGATCCATTTAACTTTTCATGGTTTTTACTGCAAACTATATACCTCTGAGAGAAAACACACGGAGGCAGAACTCCACTCTTTCCTAGAGGGAATCTCGCTACCTAAACTATCAGAGACCGACCAAGAAGATCTCAACTCCCCCTTCACTCCTGAGGAGATCCTGGAGGCAATTACCTCCATGCCACCTAATAAGTCCCCAGGCCCAGATGGATTCCCCAGAGAGTTCTACAAAGCTTTTTGGCCCCAGCTCAGCCCTATCTTCATTCCAATGCTGGAGGATTTTTGCAAAAACGGAGTTCTCTCAGACTCAATGCACACAGCTCGCATTACAGTGTTGCTAAAAAAAGACAAGGACCCCCTATCCTGCTCGTCCTTCCGGCCCATAAGCTTGTTGGATTTCGACTATAAAATAATTACCAAATTGCTCGCCAAAAGACTTAACACTCTTCTTCCCAAAATAATAAAAGCGGACCAAACTGGATTTATTAGAGACAGATACTCTTCTGATAACATTCGCCGTCTTTTTGATATTATTGATCAAGTAAACGCACAGAAGACCCCTGTCCTACTGGCTTCACTGGATGCTGAGAAGGCGTTTGACAGGATGGAGTGGAGCTTTCTGTTTTCAGTCTTAGAAAAGTTCAATATGGGCCCAAATTTTATTAAATGGATCAAATCACTATACTCTCATCCAAATGCCATGGTGACTACTAATGGACTGAACTCTGACAGATTCCCTCTGGAACGGGGCACAAGACAAGGGTGCTCGCTGTCCCCGCTGCTCTACTTGTTGGGGGCGGAGCCTCTGGCAGAGCTGATAAGGAGCAATCCAAGTATTATGGGTGTTTCTGCAGCACAAGATTTCGCTTTACGCGGATGATGTCTTGCTCTACATATCCAACCCTGAGAAATCCCTCCCTCTCATTTTAGACACAATTGCTCAGTATGGCAAGTTTTCAGGTTATAAAATCAATTTTAACAAATCCACTGCCTGCCCTCTCAATATTACACTCACCAGCTCTATGAAGACACTTTGTCCTTTCCAATGGAAAACACAGGGGTTTCAATACCTCGGGATCTTCATAACACCAGATCTGAATAGCCTTTTTAAGGAAAATTATCTTCCACTCCTGGACCGAATCAAGAACGATCTCCAAACCTTGATCTCCCTCCCAATTAGCTTAGTAGGAAGAATTAATGTAATCCGTATGAACGTCCTCCCTAGACTGAACTACTTATTTCAGATGCTCCCATGCTATCTCCCAGTTTCCTTTTTCAAAACAACTAACCAAAGCATCACCAAATTTATATGGGGCAATAAAAAACCTAGGATCAAGTTTTCCACTCTATCGAAACCTGAATCTAAGGGTGGTCTTGCCCTTCCCTCCCTTCAATTGTACTACTGGTCTGCCCAAATCCGCAACATGCTAACATGGATCACAAACAGACAAGAGTCAACGTGGATTCAGATAGAAGCCCAATCCTGTGGTTCATTGCCCTTAAGCTCAATTATATTCATTAATAACTTTAGTGAAGTGGGCAACATAGCCAAAACCTTTGTGATTTACAGCACCCTACTAGCGTGGAGGGACTGTAAGAAATACCTGGGCATTTCCTCCCAAATATGTTCTCACTCGCCTATAGTGGGCAACCCAGACTTGCCAAAAGCCCTGAGGGAGGCCAACTTTAATCTTTGGCATACTCTAGGAATCAGGACCTTTTCAGACCTATTTCATCAGAAAACCACTACACTGAAATCCTTTCAAGAGCTCTGCAGTGAATTCGATGTGCCAAGATCCCATTTTTTCAAATATCTTCAAATTAGACATGTAATTTCCTCATTTACCTCCAAGAGGAGGTTTAGAACTCAGTTGAATGAAGTTGAAACCCTTCTTGTCACAGCACAATCCATTAAAGGCAAAATATCTTACATCTATAGACTCCTTTCTGAGAAAGGAAGCTCCTCCTTTACTCCTTTGAAAATAATCTGGGAAAAGGACCTTGGTCTGACTATCAGTGATGAGTTATGGGCGGAGGTTTGCGACAGGGTATACTGCTCCTCTACCAGTGTAAAAATGAAAGAATCTAATTACAAATTTTTGTACAAATTTTATTATACTCCTTTGAGACTCCATAGAATGAAAACAGATATGTCTCCTAACTGTAAAAGATGTACCTCTGAAAGTGGAACCTATATGCATGTATTTTGGAGCTGTAGGAAGATTGCCAGATTCTGGCAATCTGTACATACTGCTGCACAGAAAATACTAGAGGTACAGTTTGATATGACCCCGTGTATCTATCTTCTTAATGCCCAGCAGGACTTTGTTCTTGATCCTGACAGCGAACATTTGCTTATGACTATTACATACTTTGCTAAGAAATGTATTCTTCTATTGTGGGCCTCAAATACCCCTCCTACATTTAAAATGTGGATTGACCAGATTATTGACTTTCTTCCTCTTGAAAAGCTCACTTATGACCTCCACAAGAGACAGCCCAAGTTTGATAGACTCTGGTCTTCACTATTCAACTATATTTCAAACTGGACAGAGTGAACGGGGTGACTAGGGAAATGCGCAGATACATGTTGTGTAAGGTACTGTAAAACCTAAAAACGAATTATTGGCCCGTCGTCTCAGCGAATGCTTGAAATAGCTGATAAGAACCTTGATAGTGCTGCTGCAAGTGTTAAATGTTTTTTTTGTGTGTTTTTATTTTAATTTCGTTTTTGAGTACGTGTGCACCAAGGAAAATAAATGCTTTTATTTGACTTTATCATTCATTTTAATTGTATTTTTATTTTTTCATATGTATTATTTTTTGACTTTTTCTTTTTTTAAAGCCTGTGAATGTGGAATGTGTTTTGTTGGTTGATTGAAAAACAAGAAAACTTAATAAAACTTTAAATTGAAAAAAAAAAAAATAGCACTGTTGTTCTAATCGTCAGATCGCAGGTATTCTGATCTTCACTGTCCATGGTGCTGAATCTGGCTGGGTAGATTAGTTTGAATGCTGAAAACTGGTTTGCCTACATTTAAAGGCCCTGTGAAGTCAAAATAATTGTATTTCATATTGTACAACAGCTGATGAAACTAACACTGTAAATGTGTTTTACAAAAATGTGATCGGGGTTGCTTCCTGATAGTTCTGGTTGAAAATACGGAGCATGTTCCTCTGCCCAGGCCTTGCTGACACTTGCCAGATCTTACACTGACTGGATATGTATTTTGTGTGTCAGCTAACCACATCATATGTTATAGCAATCTGTCAGTCAATGACACAATGGATGACTTGGCACACAACCATTGGTTGATGCATGCAACACCTGAGCAGGGACACATTCTTTTCACAGCACTTCAATGCAAAGTAATTTTCGTAGAAGGTTTGGAGAGCATTTTCACTAACCCTAACCCTTTTCCTAACCTTAACCTCAGTTTCCTAACCTGCTACGAAAAATTCACTTCGATATTGAAGTGCCATGAAAAGAGAGTTTCTCACATCTATACAGCACCTTCTAATCAGCAGGTTTGCATGGGCGAGAGTTTTGGCTTTCCATGGCGACATCACCATGTGTAAATTGGTTTATAGACCAACGACAAAGAGAGTGCCAATAACAGCTAGTTTTAATTTCCCCTCCACACTGACCACTCCCAGACAGTCCTAGCAAAATTATTGCTTGAGAAAGTTTTTTTTGCAAAAAATACATTTTTGACCATTTTCATCGTAATCTATTACAGTAAGGTACTTAATTGTTACCCAGAAATGATTTGATATTGATATAAAAACGTCTGCTTTGGGCCTTAAAAAGATATGTGCACTACATACTCAGAAATCACATATATTGACATTTTAGAATGTATTTTATCAAGAAAGTAAGTTATACATGTCTTTTTTAATCTTACTCTTAGTTGCAAATAATTAATTTGGCTGTGGTTCATTTGATTTTCAGCACAACCCTGTTTGATAACGTATAGTATTATAGTGACTTCTTGTGGTAAAATGTCAAACTCACAACTAAACTCATTAAAATGGAGGTTTTCTTTACCCTGTCTTATCAAACAGTGCAACATTTGACTGATGAAATAGCATTCTTCTAAAATTCTTACACTTCTAGATGCAAAATACAAGTCACTATTCCAATACTGTTTGATTCTGCCATTTTTGAAATACATTTAACATTTCAGTTAAAAACCCTTTGGATAATATCAACATTAATTACTTAACATCTTAACACATACACACCATGTAAATATCAATAAACAGAGGAACACATGCTACAAATAGTTAGTGACTACCTACCAGTCAATTAAATTAGATTATTCAGAAAAATAACATTGTTATAAGAGACAAATTGCCTTTAGACAACATAAATGACTGCATCTGGACACAGGTCAAAACTACTCTGCCGAGCTCAAGTTACCAGCTATGTATGGTTTCAACACTTACATTTATTGAGTTATTGAAAAGTATCCTACAAACATTGTTCGAATGTGAAAGTGATCAGGTTTTCTGAAACAGGTGTGTTTGTATTGAAGAACCCTGAGATTGTGGACAGTAGGACTTGTGTGAACAGGTGTGAACAGACTGAAGATAATGATGTTTTCCTTTCTCTGTCTTTCGAAACTCAGGAACAGTTTGAATGTTTTTTATTGTAATTTAAACAATGGTATGGATGATTAAGCTGGATCTTTCTCTCTGAATCAGGAGTGCACTTTCATTCTCCCAATTTTTCCAAAAGCCCAATCTGAGCAACCTTTGCTATAAACCCTGTCTTTCCCATTGTTGTTTCAAAAGTGGAAAATGATCAATTCGATAATCACACATAATGGGCATTTCACAGCCAAGACTTTTGATCCTTCCCATCAAGGCCATGTTGGCCAGTTTAACCTTCACCCGGTCCCTCTCTTCCGGAGTCCTCTTGGAGGTGCACTCCACAGTAGAGTCGGTCTCAAAGGAGATGGCTGGGACGTGAGTGAGCAGGTGGCCCCCAGCCTTCTCCTGGGCCATGGGCGTGGGAGTCTGCAGGACCAGCCCGTGCGTCGCTTGTTGATGTCGAAGGTAAAAGCTAAGAGGATACACACAAACATTGACCATATAATGTAACGTTGTTACATGTAACTAACTAGCTTGACTTGCCACCGTGTGAAACATGTATGCTACCATATGTTACTAAAAAGAGCTGACAATATTATAAAATGTAATCCAGGAGTTTATGTTTGAATTCTGGTTCTCTCACAACACAAGTCACTCAGAAAAGCATCTGTAGGCAGAAGCATGCTACATGTACATTTGGCATTTGAAAAAACTACAGCTGTGCTATGCTACCGAATGCAAAATGTATCTGTATCATAAAAGTGTAGTGCAATATTCCCTTTTCTTGCCACACACACATACTCTCTCTCACTAGGGACAAATGTTTTGGCTACTTGTCCAGAGAGGTTTGAGCTTTAGAAGTGGATCTGCAGCAAAAGTAGACCTTTATTGCCATCTACAGGTCAAAGGTCAGACTGGCATTCAGTAAAATGTAAACATGGGCGATCCACAGAAAATGGAAATGTGTGTGTTTCTGTTTGAGAAGTTAAACCAGTTAATTCCCTTATAACTGAGTGTCCTGCATCATGTATTATTTTATTGGTTGTAAATTAAATACGGTTTATTTTACAGTACATGTATTTTACACTGAATCATTGATATCTGGTTGAATGTTGGTTGTGGGTGTAACGGTGTAACTGGCGCCTCTGGGCTGAGGGGCTCTGGCGCCTCTGGGCTGAGGGGCTCTGGCGCCTTTGGGCTGAGGGGCTCTGGCGGCCCCTGGCTGACTGGCGGCCCCTGGACTGGCGGCCCCTGGCAGACTGGCGGCACTGGCGGCCCCTGGCAGACTGGCGGCACTGGCGGCCCCTGGCAGACTGGCGGCACTGGCGGCCCCTGGCAGACTGGCGGCACTGGCGGCCCCTGGCAGACTGGCGGCACTGGCGGCCCCTGGCAGACTGGCGGCACTGGCGGCCCCTGGCAGACTGGCGGCACTGGCGGCCCCTGGCAGACTGGCGGCACTGGCGGCCCCTGGCAGACTGGCGGCACTGGCGGCCCCTGGCAGACTGGCGGCCCCTGGCAGACTGGCGGCACTGGCGGCCCCTGGCAGACTGGCGGCACTGGCGGCCCCTTGCAGACTGGCGGCACTGGCGGCGCTGGGCAGACGGGTGGCTCAGGCGGTGCTGGGCAGACGGGTGGCTCCGGCAACGCTGGAGAGGAGGAAGGCTCTGGCAGCGCTGGAGAGGCGGGAGACTCCGACAGCGCTGGAGAGGAGGAAGGCTCCGGCAGCGCTGGACAGGCGGGAGCCCCTGTAAGGATGAGCCGGAGAGACAGCCTGGTGCAGGGGGCTGCCACCGGAGGGCTGGTGCGTGGAGGTGGTGACAGATAGACCAGACCGTGCAGGCGCACTGGAGCTCTTGAGCACCGAGCCTGCCCAACCTTACCCGGTTGAATGGTCCCGGTCGCCCTGCCAGTGCGGCGAGGTGGAATAGCCCGCACTGGGCTATGCAGGCGAACCGGGGACACCGTGCGCAAGGCTGGTGCCATGTAAGCCGGCCCAAGGAGACGCACTGGAGACCAGACGTGTAGAGCCGGCTTCATGGCACTTGGCTCGATGCCCACTCTAGCCTGGCCGATACGCGGAGCTGGAATGTACCGCACCGGGCTATGCACCCGCACTGGGGACACCGTGCGCTTCACAGCATAACACGGTGCCTGCCCGGTCTCTCCAGCCCCCCGGTAAGCACAGGAAGTTGGCGCAGGTCTCCTACCTGGCTTTGCCACACTTCCTGTGTGCCCCCCCCTAAGAAATGTTTGGGGCTGACTCTCGGGCTTCCATCCACGCCGCCGTGCTGCCTCCTCATACCAGCGCCTCTCCGACTTCGCCGCCTCCAGCTCTTCTTTGGGGCGGCGATATTCTCCAGGCTGTGCCCAGGGTCCTTTACCTTCCAATTCTTCCTCCCATGTCCATTCCTCTTTTCGCTGCTGTAGCTGTTGCCCGTTACCACGCCGCTTGGTCCTGTTGTGGTGGGTGATTCTGTAACGGTTCTCTTGCGGTGAAGGAGAGGCGGACCAAAACGCAGCATGGTGATGATTCATGTTTGTTTAATAAAGGAAAACTATACATGAATAAACTACAAAACAATGAAATGTGAAAACCTAAACAGTCCTATCTGGTGCAAACACAGAGACAGGAACAATCACCCACAAACACACAGTGAAACCCAGGCTACCTAAATATGGTTCCCAATCAGAGACAATGACTAACACCTGCCTCTGATTGAGAACCATATCAGGCCAGACATAGAAATAGACAAACAAGACATCCAACATAGAATGCCCACTCAGATCACACCCTGACCAACCAAAACATAGAAACATACAAAGCAAACTATGGTCAGGGTGTGACAGTGGGACATATCTGAAGTACTATGTGTGTGTGCTCAATGAATCACACTGTGTGTGTGTGGGTGGGGTGCATGTTCTATACATTATTCAGGACAACATTACTTTGTTTAGCCTACACCGTGACTATGACTGCATAATAAACTAAACTAAATATACTATGTATTTTCTAATCAAATGTGTTAACAGGGCAACAATAAAGAAGACAAAGGCCATCAATTCAATGCAAATATTACTGTATTAAAGGAAATTGTTGTATTAAGCTTGCTTTGAAAACCGTTTGAATGGCTTGGATAGGCCTATGGAGATGGTGGAAAACATCCTGATTAGAAGGGGACGTTTGCGAGGCTTCTCCTGTTGAGAGGTGGAGGGAAGACCCTCTGGGAGTCCAAATGTGGCAGGATGTGCCACTATGTTGGGCGACAGAAGAGAGAGAGTTGACATGCACTTTCATTTAGAAATGATGGTATATTGTATTCTTAGTTTCAACTCATTATTACTTTCACAAATAAATGAGAACCAGAATCTTGAGATTTGGAAACTATAAATAATTTTACATAAGAGATTACTATCGATAATATATAATGTACTGTATATAGGGTTTAATATTTTTGCAATAGCAGCTTTGTACACCAATATCTCAAACAGTAAATGTCCTGCTGTATGGACTTACACATGATATCTTCAGTCTGGTCTTTGGATTCAGAATGGCAGGATTTCTTATTGGAATCCTTCTTGTTTCCCATCATGAATGGCTAAAACAAAAACATGTCAAAACAACTGTCACAGCAGAACAATCTCACGGTAATAACGATCACATCTTACACACCAGCACAACAAGATTTATAAATGGTTTTGGAATTAATGGATGGTTTTACATTTTCTCTAAATAACATTGTTTACTCACATTGACACAATTGTTAACTTAAATAAGTGTGATGTACCTTTAAGTTGAATTTCAGTCTGGCAAGCCTTTGTAGGAAAGACAGCTTCCCTCTGGTAGCCTTCACATCTTCAGCCATGAGAAGAGCTTCTGGCCTGGTGGCTTCAAAAGATGTTCTTGAGGCTGCTCTTGATGCCTCGTTACAACTGTGGAGAAGCTCCTTGCTCAATGACTTCACAAGAATCCTATTGAAAGTGGAGTCCTGAGTCGACACGGCCAGTTGGAGTATTTTCTCTGAGCCAAACTCCTTCAACAGATGTTTGTAGACGGTGCTGTATACTTTGTGACTCTTCAGGTTCTTGGGATAAGCTTGGGTCTCAGAGCAGCCTGACCATGCACAGAAGGAAGCTATAACTTTTGGAATCAGGTCTTGTGACGTGCGTGTGACGTCAGTTGGGTACAGATCAGTTTGGGTTTGTATTTTTGACAGAAGTCTCACCACTAACATGCTGATGAGGCCGGTGAAGTCATCATCACCGACTAAGTTGCCAGTGGATGGGGTTGAAAGCGAGGCAACATCCGGGCTGGTTGAATTCTGATCACAAACAATGCTCTGAGGTACATCGAAACAACTGATGGTATCCCTTTCCTCAGCATCTATGTTGGCCTCAAAGCCTCGTGCAGCATTGGAGGTCCCACTTGTTGTCATGCTGATGGCGGAGAAAGATGGCAGAGGGTAGGACTTACCACTCAGTAGACTGCCTATATCAGTTACAGTTCCGGTTGGAGATGACCCTCTGCTTTGTGCATCAGAAACCACAGAGTCCATGACCTGGCTTACCATTACTTTGGTAAACAGGCTGACTGTGTCACTAAATGCTGATGTAGAAAAAGAACATGAAATCCTATCTTCAGATACGCTAGCCGGCACACTAACTCCCTGAGCCAAACTCATTGAAGCTGTAGAGGGCACAAGGCTAGGAAGCAAGAGGCGCTTCACAGACTCCTCTGCAAAAAGCTGAACCAGCTTGTAAGCTGTGTGCTTCCCCACCGTCTTGTCATTCCTCTTCAGCTCAGTAAGGACTGTATCGGATGCACTCTTTCCAGCCGCCACTGTCAGAACCAGAGGGGTCAAGTTGCTCTCAGAAATGATGCGGTTGACTTGGTGAGTAAGATCACGTGAGAGAGCACCAATCCTACCCTGAGATATGAGCTCCTCCAGTCTTGCTATTGCAGCTGTTAGATCAGGGTGGAATGCAACCTCCCCTTCTTCCTCTGGATGTACCTCCTTTATGATGGTATCCACTATTGCAGACATGCTTTCCCTGGCATCACACACCAATGTTTTTGGCTTAGTAGATTTGCCCATGTCGATGACTGAGCATCTCACAATGGGCTGAGTAATACTCTCTGGTAAATCAGAAGAGATGGGAGTGCCAGGGAGTGAAAATTCCCACTCTGACTTCTTTGATCTGGCAGATGAGGATGACAACGAGGAGGAAGAACGCTGTGGCGCTTCATAGATCAGTTCCTCACCACATTCACTGCTTACCCTTTCAACATCCTTCAGCATCATTCCAACCACATTCTCTATTTGTGAAAGCTCAGTCACCGTTTGGTCAGATTTTGACAGCTCTTTCTGAATTGAAACCAGAATATGGCTGAGGGTCTTTTTGGCTTGAGCCGTTGTTGCTTTGACTTGATTTTGCCATGTAAAATAATTCCTCATCTTTGTCTTCACATTGTGGTAAATAGTCTTTGCAGTTGTCCAGATCTTCTTCTCAGATACTTCCAAACCAGACTGTGAGCCTTTGGGTGTGGCCTCAGTGTACTCTGAGGTTTTCTCATCACTCTGTTGAAGCATAGAGTCTGCCTGCCATAGAGTAGTAGAAGACTCTGTGGGTGGGAAAAGGCTCTTCATGTCATTTGTAATTGATCCAACGATTTCAAAAGCAGTTATATCTGTATGCCTTAAGGAAATTGTTGATTTTGCTGGCAACATCTGAGAATCTGTCTGGCTGGAACTGACTTTGCTGGGAAAGCTACTGACTGATTTGATCAGTATTTTTCGCACTTCGTTGGTAGCGTTCATCTGGAACTCCTCACTGGAGAGTTTCTCAATGACTGAGGCTGGAGTATCTCTTAATCCTTCCAACCATGAAGAACCAGACACAGGCATGTCTTCTAGATAAGACATGACACTGTCCAAAAAGCCACAGACTTCAAGGGAGTTGTAAGAGGAACCCTCTGCAACAGATGATGTGCATTCCAAATCTGCCACCTCTGACCTATACATGGTCACAATCTGGGACAAGACCTCTTTGGTGCAGGGCACCATGTTGGAATCACAGAGAGACAGTAATGGTTGAGAGTTCTCACTTTGGCATTTACGGAGAGAACCAAGTCCTGTTGAGTTGACCACTTGCAGTATTGCCTCACTCTTACTGGTTTCAGGTTGCTCTGGTGTTTTCTCTCCTACAGAGTCAGTTGAATCAC
Organism: Oncorhynchus clarkii lewisi; assembly: GCF_045791955.1. Lineage (NCBI taxonomy): Eukaryota > Metazoa > Chordata > Actinopteri > Salmoniformes > Salmonidae > Oncorhynchus > Oncorhynchus clarkii. Next base: position 36,106 of record NW_027258435.1, read on the forward strand.
ATCCATCAGATAAAGAAGATGAACTACGTTCTGATATAGGGGATTCACTCCTACATGGGGAAGGCAAGCTCAGGATTGAAACAGGCAGATCACTGGAGTCAGTATGCTCCAGAAGCACAGCACTGGAGTCAGCTTTTTCCATAAGTTCTTCCCCTTGGACTGGAGCTCCACCCATTCTGAGGAACAATGTCTCCAGCTTTGCCTGAAGTCTCTCGCAGAGTCTACGAGCTGCATGGAAGGGTTTCCGCTTTGTCGTACAGTGTCCCACTTGGGTATCTCTCTGGGTGCTTGTTGGCTGATCTAATTCAGCATACTGCACAATGTCCTTGACATCTTCAACAAAGTTATCAATTATTTGTGATGCCTCAGATTCTACTTTGGTCTGTATGAGCTCAGTGGCCGCAGAATCAAGGATCCTGTCAGATGGGCTAGATGCATTCATCAAGCTTGGAGTGGTACTAAACGAATGAGAAGGTTGAACCATACCAGAGATATCGCTCATTAACCTTCTCACAAGAATTTCACTCACAGCCTTTGAGGCTTTGGTCTTGAACTTCACACTAAACAGAGTGCCAAGATTTTGCATCATTGCTTTGCAAGATGTACATATTATGTTCAGCTCCTCTGGAACAGGAGAGTCTTCAACATCCAGGTGCTCCACTACAAGGTCACTGCCAGATGCCAACATTTTAACTTTCACAGCCACTTCTCGAAAAACCTTAGCCAATTCCGGATCTTCTTTTTCCAATTCACCCACCATCTCTGCGATAACAGTCATCACTTCTTCTGTTGCAGGTGGAATGCATGACTCTAATACAGAGGTAGAGCTCTGGTCCTCTGGGGTGGTGTGATCATCAAAACATTTCTGGACCATGTTGACCATTTGTTCAGCGGCCTGGGTACCAGAAGAAATAGGGGAGGACCGCCCTGAAATGGCTCTGCTGATGGTCGCAGAGAGGGCAGAGTTAAGCTGTTCGACCACCACCTTGATAAGACCAACAGTCAGCTCAGGTGGGCAAGAGGACAGGATATTATGATCAGACAGTTGCTCCTGGACACTTTTGATGATTCTGTCCTCTGTCATTCCCATGAGGACTTTCACTGAGGTCTGGGAACTTTAAAACGAACAAGCAAAGCATGATAATTCCTGTCTTAACTTGGCAAATCGGTCAAGCGTTGTAATTTTAGTATTCTAAATATCTACATGTCCTTTTGATCGCTTTACATGCTCATTCATTTGAATATGCTCAAAGGCTGATACATTACATTTTGTACTACATCAGATAGAGTAAATTGCATTGGCTAACACTGGGATAGATGATCTCGGTGAAATCCATACATGAAAACCTTGAGGGGAACATACCTCTTAGAAGAGGGTGTTAGGGACCTGAGATGTTGAGCCCCTGTGCCGCCCTTATACATTTTCTTCGCCAGATATCTAACTTCCTGGATGAGCTCCAGTCTTTCCTGATCAAAGGCAGCAAAGGATCTTGCACTGCCACCCCTCTTGGGTGAGTCAGTGTCGTCGTCAGCAAAGTCCTTTACCCCAAGTACGCGGGCCAGGGCTGGCAGCAGGATCTGCAGGGTGGTCTGTGCGATGAAGGTTACAATTGTCTTGCACAATTTGGCAAGCTGTTCCTTCGTCATCTGTTTTGAACAAACAGAACAAAAACAGTCTTTTCAATGGAACTGTGATGTAAAGTATTCTAGATCGAACAGAATGCATTTGATCAACATTGTTATTCTTGTCTGTGACTGAATTCAAAGTTTGATGAAGTCTGACAGAGAACATGAATAACAGAATATGACTTGATGGCTAATCTCTGAATTCAACAGATCATTGACACATCAAAGGTCAAAGGCAGGTAGGGAAACTTACAGGGTTTTTTAGTCCTTTGTAGATCACTTGCCACTGCCTAGAAAATGTAAAATAAGTGTTTTAGTTAGTGTTTAGTTCCCACTGCACAATATTTCATAAATGTTGAACATTACAGAAAAACGTTTAACATACTCATCAGTAAGATTGCGCAGGAATGAGATGAGGATTGGGTAGGAGTATTCCATCTCATCCTTGTTGCCTGGGCCGAATGCAGCCTGAACAGCTTTCTTCTCCAGGAGCTCAATTACAGATCCTCTATCCAGGTGTTTATTCCTGGAAACTAAAGATGTGATTGCCGTAGAGGAAGTAGAAACAAAATTAAAGAGAAATCAGAAGTTTTATCTCTTAATACTCTGATTTCATTGTTTAAGGGTTTTAGAATAGGCCTATTTTAATAAAGCTATCTATGTGACCTTTCTTACTGATTACAGTAGACTACAGTTTCATTGAAAATGGATAATACAACCTGCACATCACAGACAGAATAGAGAAACAATGTAGTACTACAGAGGTAAATCTCTGACCTGCATCGTTGTCAGTGCCCAGCTTCCTTGACTTCTTGCCACTCCTCTTACTTTTTGCCTAGGATAGAACAGAACAGATTCTAGATCTCAAATGATGGCAGACATGTAACACCAGGGCCCGTATACATAAAGTTCATCAGATAAGGTGTGGGCTCAACCTTGCCCAAATAATTGTATTCATTATGATCTCAAATGCAAAACTGATCCTAGATAAGCACTCCTACTCTGAGACAATTTATGAATAGGCTATGGGCCAGGTCAAAGCAGCTCTTAAAACACGTTTTGAAAACAGCTACTACGTATGTTGTTATCTGAGATATATAGATATCTATGGTATGGCTGCTATCAGGTACAGAGTGTAACCCAGTAGGCCTATTATGTGCTCTGTCACTACTGCTATCTTACCTTCCTTCCCTTCTTGGCCTCCTCTTTGGGTGTGGCCACCGGTTCTTCCTCAACAACTTCCTTTCCTTCCCTCTGAGGATCACCATCCTCCCTCTGTGCTACCTGAAGGACAGACATTCCAATAAGTAATAATATGTCAATGTCAGAGTAGATCTGTGCAGAGGAAATCATAAATAGAGCTACAGCCATATCAGCGCTAAGCTGGTGACTTTATAAAGAATGGTACATTTGCTTTACAATATGTTATAGCTTTTTACAAGAAATATCTGCTTATATTGCTTTACCCTTTTTTACTTTCCCCCAATATTGTATGAAGTAATTTAGCTTACCTTTTCTTCATCCATTCAAGCTATTTTATATCTCAAAAAGCATGTCCTTGTCTGTGTTGGTTACATTCAAGTTGAGTTCAGGTCGAGAGTGAGGACAATATTGCAAGCAGGGACTGTAATTTAGGGCTACATGCTACGTCATGGAACGTTAGACCTTTATGACATCACAAATAGTATTTTTAGGAAGAGCGCGGGAAAGGTTACTTGCCCACTCAGTAGGACTAGCTAATATTGACAGAAATTTCCCCGTTAAACGTTTTCGATTGCCTACCCCTACGCCTTCCATCGAACATGGTCCTGCCTTTGCAATATTGTCTCTCTTGTGGATTTACTTACGTATGACATGTAGGCTTACTGTGTCGGATCAAGTTGATTGATCTGTCCTAGTCAGCCTTAGGTTGAACCCAAAATCTTCTGGGAAATATTTGTTAATAATATTCATTTCAATATCGTTTTATTCTTTGATTTAGTCCCAATCCAATCCTATTGTTGGCTGCCAATCCCCACCAAATATGTCATTGTAGGACATACTGTAGCGGGAGAAAGTGAGAGCTGCAACGCGGACGCGTTCGGTGGCTCCTTCAGTGCAGAGGCAAGCGCGTATGCCAGTGCCACTAAAGCCCGGGCTTGTGAGGCAGTAGTCTACAACGCTGACAGGCAACACCTTGTCATTTTATTAACTCACTAGAATTACCTTGTCTTCTTCATTCATTTCGATTGCACTTCCTTTCGTGGTGAAATTAGTTTTGATTACTATTAACTTTAATCTACAGAGTTTAAGTGTTTATGTTTCCCACGTCATCATGTGATGCTGTGAGCAAACAATTTATGCCCAGCCTTCCTAGATAGGCCTGGGCTGCATAACACTATGAATCTGGGAAAACATAACACTTAAAAAAAAGTTTTACAGTGCAAAAATAGCGTAGGCCTACTTGTGTACTATTCAAATCCACACTAAAGCCACACCTCTTCACACAGACGTACCCATATTCTGTTGTTTTAGCTTTAACCTCTGTTAAATTCACTTCCCTGGTTAATCTGTCATCATGTTTCGTGTTCTCCATGGTTAATCTGTCTATATGTTTAGTGCACTTTAATATAGCCTGTTTACTTATTTGAATGTTTGATTATATTTATTTTTATCCTGCAGATTTTGTTGTGGATTTAAATTGACTTTGGGTGTCTTGAAAATCACTTAAAATAGCACTGTTGTTCTAATCGTCAGATCGCAGGTATTCTGATCTTCACTGTCCATGGTGCTGAATCTGGCTGGGTAGATTAGTTTGAATGCCGAAAACTTGTTTGCCTACATTTAAAGGCCCTGTGAAGTCAAAATAATTGTATTTCATATTGTACAACAGCTGATGAAACTAACACTGTAAATGTGTTTTACAAAAATGTGATCGGGGTTGCTTCCTGATAGTTCTGGTTGAAAATAAGGAGCATGTTCCTCTGCCCAGGCCTTGCTGACACTTGCCAGATCTTACACTGCCTGGATAGGTATTTTGTGTGTCAGCTAACCACATCATATGTTATAGCAATCTGTCAGTCGATGACACAATGGATGACTTGGCACACAACCATTGGTTGATGCATGCAACACCTGAGCAGGGACACATTCTTTTCACAGCACTTCAATGCAAAGTAATTTTCGTAGAAGGTTTGGAGAGCATTTTCACTAACCCTAACCCTTTTCCTAACCTTAACCTCAGTTTCCTAACCTGCTACGAAAAATTCACTTCGATATTGAAGTGCCATGAAAAGAGAGTTTCTCACATCTATACAGCACCTTCTAATCAGCAGGTTTGCATGGGCGAGAGTTTTGGCTTTCCATGGCGACATCACCATGTGTAAATTGGTTTATAGACCAACGACAAAGAGAGTGCCAATAACAGCTAGTTTTAATTTCCCCTCCACACTGACCACTCCTAGACAGTCCTAGCAAAATTATTGCTTGAGAAAGTTTTTTTTGCAAAAAATACATTTTTGACCATTTTCATCGTAATCTATTACAGTAAGGTACTTAATTGTTACCCAGAAATGATTTGATATTGATATAAAAACGTCTGCTTTGGGCCTTAAAAAGATATGTGCACTACATACTCAGAAATCACATATATTGACATTTTAGAATGTATTTTATCAAGAAAGTAAGTTATACATGTCTTTTTTAATCTTACTCTTAGTTGCAAATAATTAATTTTGGCTGTGGTTCATTTGGTTTTCAGCACAACCCTGTTTGATAACGTATAGTATTATAGTGACTTCTTGTGGTAAAATGTCAAACTCACAACTAAACTCATTAAAATGGAGGTTTTCTTTACCCTGTCTTATCAAACAGTGCAACATTTGACTGATGAAATAGCATTCTTCTAAAATTCTTACACTTCTAGATGCAAAATACAAGTCACTATTCCAATACTGTTTGATTCTGCCATTTTTGAAATACATTTAACATTTCAGTTAAAAACCCTTTGGATAATATCAACATTAATTACTTAACATCTTAACACATACACACCATGTAAATATCAATAAACAGAGGAACACATGCTACAAATAGTTAGTGACTACCTACCAGTCAATTAAATTAGATTATTCAGAAAAATAACATTGTTATAAGAGACAAATTGCCTTTAGACAACATAAATGACTGCATCTGGACACAGGTCAAAACTACTCTGCCGAGCTCAAGTTACCAGCTATGTATGGTTTCAACACTTACATTTATTGAGTTATTGAAAAGTATCCTACAAACATTGTTCGAATGTGAAAGTGATCAGGTTTTCTGAAACAGGTGTGTTTGTATTGAAGAACCCTGAGATTGTGGACAGTAGGACTTGTGTGAACAGGTGTGAACAGACTGAAGATAATGATGTTTTCCTTTCTCTGTCTTTCGAAACTCAGGAACAGTTTGAATGTTTTTTTTATTGTAATTTAAACAATGGTATGGATGATTAAGCTGGATCTTTCTCTCTGAATCAGGAGTGCACTTTCATTCTCCCAATTTTTCCAAAAGCCCAATCTGAGCAATCTTTGCTATAAACCCTGTCTTTCCCATTGTTGTTTCAAAAGTGGAAAATGATCAATTCGATAATCACACATAATGGGCATTTCACAGCCAAGACTTTTGATCCTTCCCATCAAGGCCATGTTGGCCAGTTTAACCTTCACCCGGTCCCTCTCTTCCGGAGTCCTCTTGGAGGTGCACTCCACAGTAGAGTCGGTCTCAAAGGAGATGGCTGGGACGTGAGTGAGCAGGTGGCCCCCAGCCTTCTCCTGGGCCATGGGCGTGGGAGTCTGCAGGACCAGCCCGTGCGTCGCTTGTTGATGTCGAAGGTAAAAGCTAAGAGGATACACACAAACATTGACCATATAATGTAACGTTGTTACATGTAACTAACTAGCTTGACTTGCCACCGTGTGAAACATGTATGCTACCATATGTTACTAAAAAGAGCTGACAATATTATAAAATGTGATCCAGGAGTTTATGTTTGAATTCTGGTTCTCTCACAACACAAGTCACTCAGAAAAGCATCTGTAGGCAGAAGCATGCTACATGTACATTTGGCATTTGAAAAAACTACAGCTGTGCTATGCTACCGAATGCAAAATGTATCTGTATCATAAAAGTGTAGTGCAATATTCCCTTTTCTTGCACACACACATACTCTCTCTCACTAGGGACAAATGTTTTGGCTACTTGTCCAGAGAGGTTTGAGCTTTAGAAGTGGATCTGCAGCAAAAGTAGACCTTTATTGCCATCTACAGGTCAAAGGTCAGACTGGCATTCAGTAAAATGTAAACATGGGCGATCCACAGAAAATGGAAATGTGTGTGTTTCTGTTTGAGAAGTTAAACCAGTTAATTCCCTTATAACTGAGTGTCCTGCATCATGTATTATTTTATTGGTTGTAAATTAAATACGGTTTATTTTACAGTACATGTATTTTACACTGAATCATTGATATCTGGTTGAATGTTGGTTGTGGGTGTAACGGTGTAACTGGCGCCTCTGGGCTGAGGGGCTCTGGCGCCTCTGGGCTGAGGGGCTCTGGCGCCTTTGGGCTGAGGGGCTCTGGCGGCCCCTGGCTGACTGGCGGCCCCTGGCTGACTGGCGGCCCCTGGCGGCACTGGCGGCCCCTGGCAGACTGGCGGCACTGGCGGCCCCTGGCAGACTGGCGGCGGCAGACTGGCGGCCCCTGGCAGACTGGCGGCACTGGCGGCCCCTGGCAGACTGGCGGCACTGGCGGCCCCTGGCAGACTGGCGGCCCCTGGCAGACTGGCGGCCCCTGGCAGACTGGCGGCCCCTGGCAGACTGGCGGCACTGGCGGCCCCTGGCAGACTGGCGGCACTGGCGGCCCCTGGCAGACTGGCGGCACTGGCGGCCCCTTGCAGACTGGCGGCACTGGCGGCGCTGGGCAGACGGGTGGCTCAGGCGGCGCTGGGCAGACGGGTGGCTCCGGCAACGCTGGAGAGGAGGAAGGCTCTGGCAGCGCTGGAGAGGCGGGAGACTCCGACAGCGCTGGAGAGGAGGAAGGCTCCGGCAGCGCTGGACAGGCGGGAGCCCCTGTAAGGATGAGCCGGAGAGACAGCCTGGTGCAGGGGGCTGCCACCGGAGGGCTGGTGCGTGGAGGTGGTGACAGATAGACCAGACCGTGCAGGCGCACTGGAGCTCTTGAGCACCGAGCCTGCCCAACCTTACCCGGTTGAATGGTCCCGGTCGCCCTGCCAGTGCGGCGAGGTGGAATAGCCCGCACTGGGCTATGCAGGCGAACCGGGGACACCGTGCGCAAGGCTGGTGCCATGTAAGCCGGCCCAAGGAGACGCACTGGAGACCAGACGTGTAGAGCCGGCTTCATGGCACTTGGCTCGATGCCCACTCTAGCCTGGCCGATACGCGGAGCTGGAATGTACCGCACCGGGCTATGCACCCGCACTGGGGACACCGTGCGCTTCACAGCATAACACGGTGCCTGCCCGGTCTCTCCAGCCCCCCGGTAAGCACAGGAAGTTGGCGCAGGTCTCCTACCTGGCTTTGCCACACTTCCTGTGTGCCCCCCCCTAAGAAATGTTTGGGGCTGACTCTCGGGCTTCCATCCACGCCGCCGTGCTGCCTCCTCATACCAGCGCCTCTCCGACTTCGCCGCCTCCAGCTCTTCTTTGGGGCGGCGATATTCTCCAGGCTGTGCCCAGGGTCCTTTACCTTCCAATTCTTCCTCCCATGTCCATTCCTCTTTTCGCTGCTGTAGCTGTTGCCCGTTACCACGCCGCTTGGTCCTGTTGTGGTGGGTGATTCTGTAACGGTTCTCTTGCGGTGAAGGAGAGGCGGACCAAAACGCAGCATGGTGATGATTCATGTTTGTTTAATAAAGGAAAACTATACATGAATAAACTACAAAACAATGAAATGTGAAAACCTAAACAGTCCTATCTGGTGCAAACACAGAGACAGGAACAATCACCCACAAACACACAGTGAAACCCAGGCTACCTAAATATGGTTCCCAATCAGAGACAATGACTAACACCTGCCTCTGATTGAGAACCATATCAGGCCAGACATAGAAATAGACAAACAAGACATCCAACATAGAATGCCCACTCAGATCACACCCTGACCAACCAAAACATAGAAACATACAAAGCAAACTATGGTCAGGGTGTGACAGTGGGACATATCTGAAGTACTATGTGTGTGTGCTCAATGAATCACACTGTGTGTGTGTGGGTGGGGTGCATGTTCTATACATTATTCAGGACAACATTACTTTGTTTAGCCTACACCGTGACTATGACTGCATAATAAACTAAACTAAATATACTATGTATTTTCTAATCAAATGTGTTAACAGGGCAACAATAAAGAAGACAAAGGCCATCAATTCAATGCAAATATTACTGTATTAAAGGAAATTGTTGTATTAAGCTTGCTTTGAAAACCGTTTGAATGGCTTGGATAGGCCTATGGAGATGGTGGAAAACATCCTGATTAGAAGGGGACGTTTGCGAGGCTTCTCCTGTTGAGAGGTGGAGGGAAGACCCTCTGGGAGTCCAAATGTGGCAGGATGTGCCACTATGTTGGGCGACAGAAGAGAGAGAGTTGACATGCACTTTCATTTAGAAATGATGGTATATTGTATTCTTAGTTTCAACTCATTATTACTTTCACAAATAAATGAGAACCAGAATCTTGAGATTTGGAAACTATAAATAATTGTACATAAGAGATTACTATCGATAATATATAATGTACTGTATATAGGGTTTAATATTTTTGCAATAGCAGCTTTGTACACCAATATCTCAAACAGTAAATGTCCTGCTGTATGGACTTACACATGATATCTTCAGTCTGGTCTTTGGATTCAGAATGGCAGGATTTCTTATTGGAATCCTTCTTGTTTCCCATCATGAATGGCTAAAACAAAAACATGTCAAAACAACTGTCACAGCAGAACAATCTCACGGTAATAACGATCACATCTTACACACCAGCACAACAAGATTTATAAATGGTTTTGGAATTAATGGATGGTTTTACATTTTCTCTAAATAACATTGTTTACTCACATTGACACAATTGTTAACTTAAATAAGTGTGATGTACCTTTAAGTTGAATTTCAGTCTGGCAAGCCTTTGTAGGAAAGACAGCTTCCCTCTGGTAGCCTTCACATCTTCAGCCATGAGAAGAGCTTCTGGCCTGGTGGCTTCAAAAGATGTTCTTGAGGCTGCTCTTGATGCCTCGTTACAACTGTGGAGAAGCTCCTTGCTCAATGACTTCACAAGAATCCTATTGAAAGTGGAGTCCTGAGTCGACACGGCCAGTTGGAGTATTTTCTCTGAGCCAAACTCCTTCAACAGATGTTTGTAGACGGTGCTGTATACTTTGTGACTCTTCAGGTTCTTGGGATAAGCTTGGGTCTCAGAGCAGCCTGACCATGCACAGAAGGAAGCTATAACTTTTGGAATCAGGTCTTGTGACGTGCGTGTGACGTCAGTTGGGTACAGATCAGTTTGGGTTTGTATTTTTGACAGAAGTCTCACCACTAACATGCTGATGAGGCCGGTGAAGTCATCATCACCGACTAAGTTGCCAGTGGATGGGGTTGAAAGCGAGGCAACATCCGGGCTGGTTGAATTCTGATCACAAACAATGCTCTGAGGTACATCGAAACAACTGATGGTATCCCTTTCCTCAGCATCTATGTTGGCCTCAAAGCCTCGTGCAGCATTGGAGGTCCCACTTGTTGTCATGCTGATGGCGGAGAAAGATGGCAGAGGGTAGGACTTACCACTCAGTAGACTGCCTATATCAGTTACAGTTCCGGTTGGAGATGACCCTCTGCTTTGTGCATCAGAAACCACAGAGTCCATGACCTGGCTTACCATTACTTTGGTAAACAGGCTGACTGTGTCACTAAATGCTGATGTAGAAAAAGAACATGAAATCCTATCTTCAGATACGCTAGCCGGCACACTAACTCCCTGAGCCAAACTCATTGAAGCTGTAGAGGGCACAAGGCTAGGAAGCAAGAGGCGCTTCACAGACTCCTCTGCAAAAAGCTGAACCAGCTTGTAAGCTGTGTGCTTCCCCACCGTCTTGTCATTCCTCTTCAGCTCAGTAAGGACTGTATCGGATGCACTCTTTCCAGCCGCCACTGTCAGAACCAGAGGGGTCAAGTTGCTCTCAGAAATGATGCGGTTGACTTGGTGAGTAAGATCACGTGAGAGAGCACCAATCCTACCCTGAGATATGAGCTCCTCCAGTCTTGCTATTGCAGCTGTTAGATCAGGGTGGAATGCAACCTCCCCTTCTTCCTCTGGATGTACCTCCTTTATGATGGTATCCACTATTGCAGACATGCTTTCCCTGGCATCACACACCAATGTTTTTGGCTTAGTAGATTTGCCCATGTCGATGACTGAGCATCTCACAATGGGCTGAGTAATACTCTCTGGTAAATCAGAAGAGATGGGAGTGCCAGGGAGTGAAAATTCCCACTCTGACTTCTTTGATCTGGCAGATGAGGATGACAACGAGGAGGAAGAACGCTGTGGCGCTTCATAGATCAGTTCCTCACCACATTCACTGCTTACCCTTTCAACATCCTTCAGCATCATTCCAACCACATTCTCTATTTGTGAAAGCTCAGTCACCGTTTGGTCAGATTTTGACAGCTCTTTCTGAATTGAAACCAGAATATGGCTGAGGGTCTTTTTGGCTTGAGCCGTTGTTGCTTTGACTTGATTTTGCCATGTAAAATAATTCCTCATCTTTGTCTTCACATTGTGGTAAATAGTCTTTGCAGTTGTCCAGATCTTCTTCTCAGATACTTCCAAACCAGACTGTGAGCCTTTGGGTGTGGCCTCAGTGTACTCTGAGGTTTTCTCATCACTCTGTTGAAGCATAGAGTCTGCCTGCCATAGAGTAGTAGAAGACTCTGTGGGTGGGAAAAGGCTCTTCATGTCATTTGTAATTGATCCAACGATTTCAAAAGCAGTTATATCTGTATGCCTTAAGGAAATTGTTGATTTTGCTGGCAACATCTGAGAATCTGTCTGGCTGGAACTGACTTTGCTGGGAAAGCTACTGACTGATTTGATCAGTATTTTTCGCACTTCGTTGGTAGCGTTCATCTGGAACTCCTCACTGGAGAGTTTCTCAATGACTGAGGCTGGAGTATCTCTTAATCCTTCCAACCATGAAGAACCAGACACAGGCATGTCTTCTAGATAAGACATGACACTGTCCAAAAAGCCACAGACTTCAAGGGAGTTGTAAGAGGAACCCTCTGCAACAGATGATGTGCATTCCAAATCTGCCACCTCTGACCTATACATGGTCACAATCTGGGACAAGACCTCTTTGGTGCAGGGCACCATGTTGGAATCACAGAGAGACAGTAATGGTTGAGAGTTCTCACTTTGGCATTTACGGAGAGAACCAAGTCCTGTTGAGTTGACCACTTGCAGTATTGCCTCACTCTTACTGGTTTCAGGTTGCTCTGGTGTTTTCTCTCCTACAGAGTCAGTTGAATCACATCCATCAGATAAAGAAGATGAACTACGTTCTGATATAGGGGATTCACTCCTACATGGGGAAGGCAAGCTCAGGATTGAAACAGGCAGATCACTGGAGTCAGTATGCTCCAGAAGCACAGCACTGGAGTCAGCTTTTTCCATAAGTTCTTCCCCTTGGACTGGAGCTCCACCCATTCTGAGGAACAATGTCTCCAGCTTTGCCTGAAGTCTCTCGCAGAGTCTACGAGCTGCATGGAAGGGTTTCCGCTTTGTCGTACAGTGTCCCACTTGGGTATCTCTCTGGGTGCTTGTTGGCTGATCTAATTCAGCATACTGCACAATGTCCTTGACATCTTCAACAAAGTTATCAATTATTTGTGATGCCTCAGATTCTACTTTGGTCTGTATGAGCTCAGTGGCCGCAGAATCAAGGATCCTGTCAGATGGGCTAGATGCATTCATCAAGCTTGGAGTGGTACTAAACGAATGAGAAGGTTGAACCATACCAGAGATATCGCTCATTAACCTTCTCACAAGAATTTCACTCACAGCCTTTGAGGCTTTGGTCTTGAACTTCACACTAAACAGAGTGCCAAGATTTTGCATCATTGCTTTGCAAGATGTACATATTATGTTCAGCTCCTCTGGAACAGGAGAGTCTTCAACATCCAGGTGCTCCACTACAAGGTCACTGCCAGATGCCAACATTTTAACTTTCACAGCCACTTCTCGAAAAACCTTAGCCAATTCCGGATCTTCTTTTTCCAATTCACCCACCATCTCTGCGATAACAGTCATCACTTCTTCTGTTGCAGGTGGAATGCATGACTCTAATACAGAGGTAGAGCTCTGGTCCTCTGGGGTGGTGTGATCATCAAAACATTTCTGGACCATGTTGACCATTTGTTCAGCGGCCTGGGTACCAGAAGAAATAGGGGAGGACCGCCCTGAAATGGCTCTGCTGATGGTCGCAGAGAGGGCAGAGTTAAGCTGTTCGACCACCACCTTGATAAGACCAACAGTCAGCTCAGGTGGGCAAGAGGACAGGATATTATGATCAGACAGTTGCTCCTGGACACTTTTGATGATTCTGTCCTCTGTCATTCCCATGAGGACTTTCACTGAGGTCTGGGAACTTTAAAACGAACAAGCAAAGCATGATAATTCCTGTCTTAACTTGGCAAATCGGTCAAGCGTTGTAATTTTAGTATTCTAAATATCTACATGTCCTTTTGATCGCTTTACATGCTCATTCATTTGAATATGCTCAAAGGCTGATACATTACATTTTGTACTACATCAGATAGAGTAAATTGCATTGGCTAACACTGGGATAGATGATCTCGGTGAAATCCATACATGAAAACCTTGAGGGGAACATACCTCTTAGAAGAGGGTGTTAGGGACCTGAGATGTTGAGCCCCTGTGCCGCCCTTATACATTTTCTTCGCCAGATATCTAACTTCCTGGATGAGCTCCAGTCTTTCCTGATCAAAGGCAGCAAAGGATCTTGCACTGCCACCCCTCTTGGGTGAGTCAGTGTCGTCGTCAGCAAAGTCCTTTACCCCAAGTACGCGGGCCAGGGCTGGCAGCAGGATCTGCAGGGTGGTCTGTGCGATGAAGGTTACAATTGTCTTGCACAATTTGGCAAGCTGTTCCTTCGTCATCTGTTTTGAACAAACAGAACAAAAACAGTCTTTTCAATGGAACTGTGATGTAAAGTATTCTAGATCGAACAGAATGCATTTGATCAACATTGTTATTCTTGTCTGTGACTGAATTCAAAGTTTGATGAAGTCTGACAGAGAACATGAATAACAGAATATGACTTGATGGCTAATCTCTGAATTCAACAGATCATTGACACATCAAAGGTCAAAGGCAGGTAGGGAAACTTACAGGGTTTTTTAGTCCTTTGTAGATCACTTGCCACTGCCTAGAAAATGTAAAATAAGTGTTTTAGTTAGTGTTTAGTTCCCACTGCACAATATTTCATAAATGTTGAACATTACAGAAAAACGTTTAACATACTCATCAGTAAGATTGCGCAGGAATGAGATGAGGATTGGGTAGGAGTATTCCATCTCATCCTTGTTGCCTGGGCCGAATGCAGCCTGAACAGCTTTCTTCTCCAGGAGCTCAATTACAGATCCTCTATCCAGGTGTTTATTCCTGGAGACTAAAGATGTGATTGCCGTAGAGGAAGTAGAAACAAAATTAAAGAGAAATCAGAAGTTTTATCTCTTAATACTCTGATTTCATTGTTTTAGGGTTTTAGAATAGGCCTATTTGAATAAAGATATCTATGTGACCTTTCTTACTGATTACAGTAGACTACAGTTTCATTGAAAATGGATAGCACAACCTGCACATCACAGACAGAATAGAGAAACAATGTAGTACTACAGAGGTAAATCTCTGACCTGCATCGTTGTCAGTGCCCAGCTTCCTTGACTTCTTGCCACTCCTCTTACTTTTTGCCTAGGATAGAACAGAACAGATTCTAGATCTCAAATGATGGCAGACATGTAACACCAGGGCCCGTATACATAAAGTTCATCAGATAAGGTGTGTGCTCAACCTTGCCCAAATAATTGTATTCATTATGATCTCAAATGCAAAACTGATCCTAGATAAGCACTCCTACTCTGAGACAATTTATGAATAGGCTATGGGCCAGGTCAAAGCAGCTCTTAAAACACGTTTTGAAAACAGCTACTACGTATGTTGTTATCTGAGATATATAGATATCTATGGTATGACTGCTATCAGGTACAGAGTGTAACCCAGTAGGCCTATTATGTGCTCTGTCACTCCTGCCATCTTACCTTCCTTCCCTTCTTGGCCTCCTCTTTGGGCGTGGCCACCGGTTCTTCCTCAACAACTTCCTTTCCTTCCCTCTGAGGATCACCATCCTCCCTCTGTGCTACCTGAAGGACAGACATTCCAATAAGTAATAATATGTCAATGTCAGAGTAGATCTGTGCAGAGGACATCATAAATAGAGCTACAGCCATATCAGCGCTAAGCTGGTGACTTTATAAAGAATGGTACATTTGCTTTACAATATGTTATAGCTTTTTACAAGAAATATCTGCTTATATTGCTTTACCCTTTTTTACTTTCCCCCAATATTGTATGAAGTAATTTAGCTTACCTTTTCTTCATCCATTCAAGCTATTTTATATCTCAAAAAGCATGTCCTTGTCTGTGTTGGTTACATTCAAGTTGAGTTCAGGTCGAGAGTGAGGACAATATTGCAGGCAGGGACTGTAATTTAGGGCTACATGCTACGTCATGGAACGTTAGACCTTTATGACATCACAAATAGTATTTTTAGGAAGAGCGCGGGAAAGGTTACTTGCCCACTCAGTAGGACTAGCTAATATTGACAGAAATTTCCCCGTCAAACGTTTTCGATTGCCTACCCCTACGCCTTCCATCGAACATGGTCCTGCCTTTGCAATATTGTCTCTCTTGTGGATTTACTTACGTATGACATGTAGGCTTACTGTGTCGGATCAAGTTGATTGATCTGTCCTAGTCAGCCTTAGGTTGAACCCAAAATCTTCTGGGAAATATTTGTTAATAATATTCATTTCAATATCGTTTTATTCTTTGATTTAGTCCCAATCCAATCCTATTGTTGGCTGCCAATCCCCACCAAATATGTCATTGTAGGACATACTGTAGCGGGAGAAAGTGAGAGCTGCAACGCGGACGCGTTCGGTGGCTCCTTCAGTGCAGAGGCAAGCGCGTATGCCAGTGCCACTAAAGCCCGGGCTTGTGAGGCAGTAGTCTACAACGCTGACAGGCAACACCTTGTCATTTTATTAACTCACTAGAATTACCTTGTCTTCTTCATTCATTTCGATTGCACTTCCTTTCGTGGTGAAATTAGTTTTGATTACTATTAACTTTAATCTACAGAGTTTAAGTGTTTATGTTTCCCACGTCATCATGTGATGCTGTGAGCAAACAATTTATGCCCAGCCTTCCTAGATAGGCCTGGGCTGCATAACACTATGAATCTGGGAAAACATAACACTTAAAAAAAAGTTTTACAGTGCAAAAATAGCGTAGGCCTACTTGTGTACTATTCAAATCCACACTAAAGCCACACCTCTTCACACAGACGTACCCATATTCTGTTGTTTTAGCTTTAACCTCTGTTAAATTCACTTCCCTGGTTAATCTGTCATCATGTTTCGTGTTCTCCATGGTTAATCTGTCTCTATGTTTAGTGCACTTTAATATAGCCTGTTTACTTATTTGAATGTTTGATTATATTTATTTTTATCCTGCAGATTTTGTTGTGGATTTAAATTGACTTTGGGTGTCTTGAAAATCACTTAAAATAGCACTGTTGGGGATCACGTGACCCTTGGACGAGATGGCCGCATGAACTAAGAGCTCCGCACAAGTAGTTTCCAATTCCTAATCTTACCTCCACTCCAAGTTCAAACTCATTTAGCTTTAGTAAGAAAAAGTCATGGCGGCGACACTACAGGTGACATTTTTACCCGGACTCGAGTATTAGCGACGGAAAAAGCCTCCAAGAAGAAGCTAGCTTCAGAAAAAACTAGCGCCATTAGCCAGGAGCAAGAGAACCCGCTCCCCCACGAGGCACAACGAATGCCAACCTCGCACTCTGTCGAAGACATCCTTTCTGAGTTGAGATCCCAACGTACAGAACTAAACACTAAATTAGATGCCATTAACTCTCAGCTCAGTGCGATAGGGGGCAAGGTGACAATCCTGGAAAACGCTTTGCCTGACATCAACAACAAGATAACCATAAACGCGGGGCGCCTGGACGAGGCAGAGGGGCGAATCCTATCCATGGAAAACTTATTGACAGATGCCATGGAAACAATAGCATATGCTAAAAAGAAAATCGAGCATCTGGAAGAGAAAACAGAGGACCTGGAAAACAGGGGGCGAAGGAATAATTGTGTTCTATTCAATCTGGGCGAAAAAGAAGAGGGAAACAACCACCGCGCCCAATCACCATACGTTTCCTGAGATTCACCGACAAGGAACGAGTCCTACAGGCGGCGAAAAACAACACCATCACAGTGGGAAACGCCAAACTCGCTTTACACCAGGACCTGTCAGCTGGAATACGCCGAAAGCGCCGAGAATTTGACGAAGTGAAGAAATACTCCATTGACCGAGGCATCTTCAGGGGATTCAAATACCCAAACGAGCTCAGGATTCTTCACCAAGGAGCCTTGCGACACTTCAAAACTCCCGAAGAGGCAAAACGTTTTTTGAAAGACAATCCTGGCCAATGAGAAACAGACCAATGACTAAATGCGATTAATGCCATTACTAAAGGAGGTAAGACGACATATAGCCGATATCCAGAGACCCACCCCCTAAAGGTCATTATAGCCGTCCAATTTATATTTATTTTCCTTTAACTGAGAGGGATGGGCTGTATAGCCTAACCTAGGCCTACTAATGTTTCAGCCTACTTTTATTTCCCTGTTTTTTTGTTGTTGTTGCTATTATTACTTGGGGTTCCCTATGTCCCTCGGGGGAGGTATATGTAGGCTTGGCTATTGATTTTATTTTTCTCCCCTCTTTTACTGTGGTCTGGACGAGGGCAACTATGTTATTTACTCAATGCGGGGTGGAGAGGATGAGGCATTTCTTTGGTGGGGAGAGGGAGACGTTGTGCGTTGCTAACTGTTCCCGGTTTTTGTTTTATTCGGAACACAGAATTGAGACTGAGCGGGGGGGTAATAGATCCAACGGGATGTGTCGAGTTGTTTGGGAACTCGGCCGGGGTGTTCAGATATTATTATTTTATGTACACCATTTATTTTCCTTTTATGTGAACGCAGCTGTAATTACTATCCATTTTTACCCAGCGATGACTTGCACTAAAGTTCGATTACTGCTCGATGACGATGACTAGTACCTTGAATCTATTGACATGGAACTGCCATGGTCTAGGGCATGCAATAAAACGAAAAAAGATACTATGTGCTCTAAAAAAGGAAAAAGCAGACATCGCTATTACAAGAGACACACTTCTGTGATGCTGAACATGCCAAACTCCGCAGAGCTTGGGTGGGACAGGTGTATTTCTCATCTTTCAAATCAAACAGTAGAGGCACAGCCATACTTATCCATAAAAATGTTCCATTCATAATTGACAAAAACATATCTGATCCGGAGGGGAGATTTATTTTGATAACTGGGTCACTATATGGTCAACCAATTACTATATTAAACATATACGCCCCTAACACAGATACTCCTGCCTTCATTGTCAAAAATTATAACCCTGTTCAATGAGCATTGTGTCTCCTAGGCGTGGTGGCCGGAGATTTTAATTGTACCCTTAACCCAACCCTAGACAAATCATCTCAAGTCCCCACCACAAATCCTAGATCTGCAAAGATGTTGAACTCTCTTACTAAAGAGATGGGACTGATAGATATCTGGAGAGAGACTAATAGCTCATCTATGGACTATACATACTACTCTAATGTCCATAACACCTACTCCCGTATAGATTACATTTTTATCCCAAAGAGTTTCATAAATTCAGCCACTTGTACAATCGGACCCATAGCACTTTCAGATCACGCCTTTGTCCACCTCCGCTTTGACCTCTGCAAAAACATCCCGAGGTCAAAGAGCTGGAAATTCAACACCTCCATGCTATCAAACGAAGCGTTCCATACATTGGTAACTACATGGATAGACAACTACACACAAGACAATAAAGATTCTCCTGTTTCTCCGGCCACAATGTGGGACGCTGCTAAAGCCACACTAAGAGGTCATCTAATTGCATATGCTTCCTCTAAGAAAAAAGCAATGGAAGCACACAGGCTAGATCTTGAGAGGGAGCTGGAATGCTGTGAAAAAATACATAAACAATCCCTAGACAGCACCTCCTGGAGTCATCTTAAAGCATCCAAAGCCAAACTGAATTTGGACTACACTCGGGAGATAAAAAAAAAAAGTTTTCTTTACTAAACAGAAATACCATGAGTATAGCAATAGGCCCAGTAGATTGCTTGCTTACCAATTAAAAAAGGAGCAGTCAGAGCGTACAATCATGGCTATCCGAACAGCAGAGGACGAGGTCACATATGACCCAAAAAAGATCCATTTAACTTTTCATGGTTTTTACTGCAAACTATATACCTCTGAGAGAAAACACACGGAGGCAGAACTCCACTCTTTCCTAGAGGGAATCTCGCTACCTAAACTATCAGAGACCGACCAAGAAGATCTCAACTCCCCCTTCACTCCTGAGGAGATCCTGGAGGCAATTACCTCCATGCCACCTAATAAGTCCCCAGGCCCAGATGGATTCCCCAGAGAGTTCTACAAAGCTTTTTGGCCCCAGCTCAGCCCTATCTTCATTCCAATGCTGGAGGATTTTTGCAAAAACGGAGTTCTCTCAGACTCAATGCACACAGCTCGCATTACAGTGTTGCTAAAAAAAGACAAGGACCCCCTATCCTGCTCGTCCTTCCGGCCCATAAGCTTGTTGGATTTCGACTATAAAATAATTACCAAATTGCTCGCCAAAAGACTTAACACTCTTCTTCCCAAAATAATAAAAGCGGACCAAACTGGATTTATTAGAGACAGATACTCTTCTGATAACATTCGCCGTCTTTTTGATATTATTGATCAAGTAAACGCACAGAAGACCCCTGTCCTACTGGCTTCACTGGATGCTGAGAAGGCGTTTGACAGGATGGAGTGGAGCTTTCTGTTTTCAGTCTTAGAAAAGTTCAATATGGGCCCAAATTTTATTAAATGGATCAAATCACTATACTCTCATCCAAATGCCATGGTGACTACTAATGGACTGAACTCTGACAGATTCCCTCTGGAACGGGGCACAAGACAAGGGTGCTCGCTGTCCCCGCTGCTCTACTTGTTGGGGGCGGAGCCTCTGGCAGAGCTGATAAGGAGCAATCCAAGTATTATGGGTGTTTCTGCAGCACAAGATTTCGCTTTACGCGGATGATGTCTTGCTCTACATATCCAACCCTGAGAAATCCCTCCCTCTCATTTTAGACACAATTGCTCAGTATGGCAAGTTTTCAGGTTATAAAATCAATTTTAACAAATCCACTGCCTGCCCTCTCAATATTACACTCACCAGCTCTATGAAGACACTTTGTCCTTTCCAATGGAAAACACAGGGGTTTCAATACCTCGGGATCTTCATAACACCAGATCTGAATAGCCTTTTTAAGGAAAATTATCTTCCACTCCTGGACCGAATCAAGAACGATCTCCAAACCTTGATCTCCCTCCCAATTAGCTTAGTAGGAAGAATTAATGTAATCCGTATGAACGTCCTCCCTAGACTGAACTACTTA
Organism: Oncorhynchus clarkii lewisi; assembly: GCF_045791955.1. Taxonomy (NCBI): domain Eukaryota; kingdom Metazoa; phylum Chordata; class Actinopteri; order Salmoniformes; family Salmonidae; genus Oncorhynchus; species Oncorhynchus clarkii. The sequence goes on from NW_027258435.1 coordinate 56,637, forward strand.
TTTCAGATGCTCCCATGCTATCTCCCAGTTTCCTTTTTCAAAACAACTAACCAAAGCATCACCAAATTTATATGGGGCAATAAAAAACCTAGGATCAAGTTTTCCACTCTATCGAAACCTGAATCTAAGGGTGGTCTTGCCCTTCCCTCCCTTCAATTGTACTACTGGTCTGCCCAAATCCGCAACATGCTAACATGGATCACAAACAGACAAGAGTCAACGTGGATTCAGATAGAAGCCCAATCCTGTGGTTCATTGCCCTTAAGCTCAATTATATTCATTAATAACTTTAGTGAAGTGGGCAACATAGCCAAAACCTTTGTGATTTACAGCACCCTACTAGCGTGGAGGGACTGTAAGAAATACCTGGGCATTTCCTCCCAAATATGTTCTCACTCGCCTATAGTGGGCAACCCAGACTTGCCAAAAGCCCTGAGGGAGGCCAACTTTAATCTTTGGCATACTCTAGGAATCAGGACCTTTTCAGACCTATTTCATCAGAAAACCACTACACTGAAATCCTTTCAAGAGCTCTGCAGTGAATTCGATGTGCCAAGATCCCATTTTTTCAAATATCTTCAAATTAGACATGTAATTTCCTCATTTACCTCCAAGAGGAGGTTTAGAACTCAGTTGAATGAAGTTGAAACCCTTCTTGTCACAGCACAATCCATTAAAGGCAAAATATCTTACATCTATAGACTCCTTTCTGAGAAAGGAAGCTCCTCCTTTACTCCTTTGAAAATAATCTGGGAAAAGGACCTTGGTCTGACTATCAGTGATGAGTTATGGGCGGAGGTTTGCGACAGGGTATACTGCTCCTCTACCAGTGTAAAAATGAAAGAATCTAATTACAAATTTTTGTACAAATTTTATTATACTCCTTTGAGACTCCATAGAATGAAAACAGATATGTCTCCTAACTGTAAAAGATGTACCTCTGAAAGTGGAACCTATATGCATGTATTTTGGAGCTGTAGGAAGATTGCCAGATTCTGGCAATCTGTACATACTGCTGCACAGAAAATACTAGAGGTACAGTTTGATATGACCCCGTGTATCTATCTTCTTAATGCCCAGCAGGACTTTGTTCTTGATCCTGACAGCGAACATTTGCTTATGACTATTACATACTTTGCTAAGAAATGTATTCTTCTATTGTGGGCCTCAAATACCCCTCCTACATTTAAAATGTGGATTGACCAGATTATTGACTTTCTTCCTCTTGAAAAGCTCACTTATGACCTCCACAAGAGACAGCCCAAGTTTGATAGACTCTGGTCTTCACTATTCAACTATATTTCAAACTGGACAGAGTGAACGGGGTGACTAGGGAAATGCGCAGATACATGTTGTGTAAGGTACTGTAAAACCTAAAAACGAATTATTGGCCCGTCGTCTCAGCGAATGCTTGAAATAGCTGATAAGAACCTTGATAGTGCTGCTGCAAGTGTTAAATGTTTTTTTTGTGTGTTTTTATTTTAATTTCGTTTTTGAGTACGTGTGCACCAAGGAAAATAAATGCTTTTATTTGACTTTATCATTCATTTTAATTGTATTTTTATTTTTTCATATGTATTATTTTTTGACTTTTTCTTTTTTTAAAGCCTGTGAATGTGGAATGTGTTTTGTTGGTTGATTGAAAAACAAGAAAACTTAATAAAACTTTAAATTGAAAAAAAAAAAAATAGCACTGTTGTTCTAATCGTCAGATCGCAGGTATTCTGATCTTCACTGTCCATGGTGCTGAATCTGGCTGGGTAGATTAGTTTGAATGCTGAAAACTGGTTTGCCTACATTTAAAGGCCCTGTGAAGTCAAAATAATTGTATTTCATATTGTACAACAGCTGATGAAACTAACACTGTAAATGTGTTTTACAAAAATGTGATCGGGGTTGCTTCCTGATAGTTCTGGTTGAAAATACGGAGCATGTTCCTCTGCCCAGGCCTTGCTGACACTTGCCAGATCTTACACTGACTGGATATGTATTTTGTGTGTCAGCTAACCACATCATATGTTATAGCAATCTGTCAGTCAATGACACAATGGATGACTTGGCACACAACCATTGGTTGATGCATGCAACACCTGAGCAGGGACACATTCTTTTCACAGCACTTCAATGCAAAGTAATTTTCGTAGAAGGTTTGGAGAGCATTTTCACTAACCCTAACCCTTTTCCTAACCTTAACCTCAGTTTCCTAACCTGCTACGAAAAATTCACTTCGATATTGAAGTGCCATGAAAAGAGAGTTTCTCACATCTATACAGCACCTTCTAATCAGCAGGTTTGCATGGGCGAGAGTTTTGGCTTTCCATGGCGACATCACCATGTGTAAATTGGTTTATAGACCAACGACAAAGAGAGTGCCAATAACAGCTAGTTTTAATTTCCCCTCCACACTGACCACTCCCAGACAGTCCTAGCAAAATTATTGCTTGAGAAAGTTTTTTTTGCAAAAAATACATTTTTGACCATTTTCATCGTAATCTATTACAGTAAGGTACTTAATTGTTACCCAGAAATGATTTGATATTGATATAAAAACGTCTGCTTTGGGCCTTAAAAAGATATGTGCACTACATACTCAGAAATCACATATATTGACATTTTAGAATGTATTTTATCAAGAAAGTAAGTTATACATGTCTTTTTTAATCTTACTCTTAGTTGCAAATAATTAATTTGGCTGTGGTTCATTTGATTTTCAGCACAACCCTGTTTGATAACGTATAGTATTATAGTGACTTCTTGTGGTAAAATGTCAAACTCACAACTAAACTCATTAAAATGGAGGTTTTCTTTACCCTGTCTTATCAAACAGTGCAACATTTGACTGATGAAATAGCATTCTTCTAAAATTCTTACACTTCTAGATGCAAAATACAAGTCACTATTCCAATACTGTTTGATTCTGCCATTTTTGAAATACATTTAACATTTCAGTTAAAAACCCTTTGGATAATATCAACATTAATTACTTAACATCTTAACACATACACACCATGTAAATATCAATAAACAGAGGAACACATGCTACAAATAGTTAGTGACTACCTACCAGTCAATTAAATTAGATTATTCAGAAAAATAACATTGTTATAAGAGACAAATTGCCTTTAGACAACATAAATGACTGCATCTGGACACAGGTCAAAACTACTCTGCCGAGCTCAAGTTACCAGCTATGTATGGTTTCAACACTTACATTTATTGAGTTATTGAAAAGTATCCTACAAACATTGTTCGAATGTGAAAGTGATCAGGTTTTCTGAAACAGGTGTGTTTGTATTGAAGAACCCTGAGATTGTGGACAGTAGGACTTGTGTGAACAGGTGTGAACAGACTGAAGATAATGATGTTTTCCTTTCTCTGTCTTTCGAAACTCAGGAACAGTTTGAATGTTTTTTATTGTAATTTAAACAATGGTATGGATGATTAAGCTGGATCTTTCTCTCTGAATCAGGAGTGCACTTTCATTCTCCCAATTTTTCCAAAAGCCCAATCTGAGCAACCTTTGCTATAAACCCTGTCTTTCCCATTGTTGTTTCAAAAGTGGAAAATGATCAATTCGATAATCACACATAATGGGCATTTCACAGCCAAGACTTTTGATCCTTCCCATCAAGGCCATGTTGGCCAGTTTAACCTTCACCCGGTCCCTCTCTTCCGGAGTCCTCTTGGAGGTGCACTCCACAGTAGAGTCGGTCTCAAAGGAGATGGCTGGGACGTGAGTGAGCAGGTGGCCCCCAGCCTTCTCCTGGGCCATGGGCGTGGGAGTCTGCAGGACCAGCCCGTGCGTCGCTTGTTGATGTCGAAGGTAAAAGCTAAGAGGATACACACAAACATTGACCATATAATGTAATGTTGTTACATGTAACTAACTAGCTTGACTTGCCACCGTGTGAAACATGTATGCTACCATATGTTACTAAAAAGAGCTGACAATATTATAAAATGTAATCCAGGAGTTTATGTTTGAATTCTGGTTCTCTCACAACACAAGTCACTCAGAAAAGCATCTGTAGGCAGAAGCATGCTACATGTACATTTGGCATTTGAAAAAACTACAGCTGTGCTATGCTACCGAATGCAAAATGTATCTGTATCATAAAAGTGTAGTGCAATATTCCCTTTTCTTGCCACACACACATACTCTCTCTCACTAGGGACAAATGTTTTGGCTACTTGTCCAGAGAGGTTTGAGCTTTAGAAGTGGATCTGCAGCAAAAGTAGACCTTTATTGCCATCTACAGGTCAAAGGTCAGACTGGCATTCAGTAAAATGTAAACATGGGCGATCCACAGAAAATGGAAATGTGTGTGTTTCTGTTTGAGAAGTTAAACCAGTTAATTCCCTTATAACTGAGTGTCCTGCATCATGTATTATTTTATTGGTTGTAAATTAAATACGGTTTATTTTACAGTACATGTATTTTACACTGAATCATTGATATCTGGTTGAATGTTGGTTGTGGGTGTAACGGTGTAACTGGCGCCTCTGGGCTGAGGGGCTCTGGCGCCTCTGGGCTGAGGGGCTCTGGCGCCTTTGGGCTGAGGGGCTCTGGCGGCCCCTGGCTGACTGGCGGCCCCTGGCTGACTGGCGGCACTGGCGGCCCCTGGCGGCACTGGCGGCCCCTGGCAGACTGGCGGCACCTGGCAGACTGGCGGCACCTGGCAGACTGGCGGCACCTGGCAGACTGGCGGCACTGGCGGCCCCTGGCAGACTGGCGGCACTGGCGGCCCCTGGCAGACTGGCGGCCCCTGGCAGACTGGCGGCCCCTGGCAGACTGGCGGCACTGGCGGCCCCTGGCAGACTGGCGGCACTGGCGGCCCCTGGCAGACTGGCGGCACTGGCGGCCCCTGGCAGACTGGCGGCACTGGCGGCCCCTTGCAGACTGGCGGCACTGGCGGCGCTGGGCAGACGGGTGGCTCCGGCAACGCTGGAGAGGAGGAAGGCTCTGGCAGCGCTGGAGAGGCGGGAGACTCCGACAGCGCTGGAGAGGAGGAAGGCTCCGGCAGCGCTGGACAGGCGGGAGCCCCTGTAAGGATGAGCCGGAGAGACAGCCTGGTGCAGGGGGCTGCCACCGGAGGGCTGGTGCGTGGAGGTGGTGACAGATAGACCAGACCGTGCAGGCGCACTGGAGCTCTTGAGCACCGAGCCTGCCCAACCTTACCCGGTTGAATGGTCCCGGTCGCCCTGCCAGTGCGGCGAGGTGGAATAGCCCGCACTGGGCTATGCAGGCGAACCGGGGACACCGTGCGCAAGGCTGGTGCCATGTAAGCCGGCCCAAGGAGACGCACTGGAGACCAGACGTGTAGAGCCGGCTTCATGGCACTTGGCTCGATGCCCACTCTAGCCTGGCCGATACGCGGAGCTGGAATGTACCGCACCGGGCTATGCACCCGCACTGGGGACACCGTGCGCTTCACAGCATAACACGGTGCCTGCCCGGTCTCTCCAGCCCCCCGGTAAGCACAGGAAGTTGGCGCAGGTCTCCTACCTGGCTTTGCCACACTTCCTGTGTGCCCCCCCCTAAGAAATGTTTGGGGCTGACTCTCGGGCTTCCATCCACGCCGCCGTGCTGCCTCCTCATACCAGCGCCTCTCCGACTTCGCCGCCTCCAGCTCTTCTTTGGGGCGGCGATATTCTCCAGGCTGTGCCCAGGGTCCTTTACCTTCCAATTCTTCCTCCCATGTCCATTCCTCTTTTCGCTGCTGTAGCTGTTGCCCGTTACCACGCCGCTTGGTCCTGTTGTGGTGGGTGATTCTGTAACGGTTCTCTTGCGGTGAAGGAGAGGCGGACCAAAACGCAGCATGGTGATGATTCATGTTTGTTTAATAAAGGAAAACTATACATGAATAAACTACAAAACAATGAAATGTGAAAACCTAAACAGTCCTATCTGGTGCAAACACAGAGACAGGAACAATCACCCACAAACACACAGTGAAACCCAGGCTACCTAAATATGGTTCCCAATCAGAGACAATGACTAACACCTGCCTCTGATTGAGAACCATATCAGGCCAGACATAGAAATAGACAAACAAGACATCCAACATAGAATGCCCACTCAGATCACACCCTGACCAACCAAAACATAGAAACATACAAAGCAAACTATGGTCAGGGTGTGACAGTGGGACATATCTGAAGTACTATGTGTGTGTGCTCAATGAATCACACTGTGTGTGTGTGGGTGGGGTGCATGTTCTATACATTATTCAGGACAACATTACTTTGTTTAGCCTACACCGTGACTATGACTGCATAATAAACTAAACTAAATATACTATGTATTTTCTAATCAAATGTGTTAACAGGGCAACAATAAAGAAGACAAAGGCCATCAATTCAATGCAAATATTACTGTATTAAAGGAAATTGTTGTATTAAGCTTGCTTTGAAAACCGTTTGAATGGCTTGGATAGGCCTATGGAGATGGTGGAAAACATCCTGATTAGAAGGGGACGTTTGCGAGGCTTCTCCTGTTGAGAGGTGGAGGGAAGACCCTCTGGGAGTCCAAATGTGGCAGGATGTGCCACTATGTTGGGCGACAGAAGAGAGAGAGTTGACATGCACTTTCATTTAGAAATGATGGTATATTGTATTCTTAGTTTCAACTCATTATTACTTTCACAAATAAATGAGAACCAGAATCTTGAGATTTGGAAACTATAAATAATTTTACATAAGAGATTACTATCGATAATATATAATGTACTGTATATAGGGTTTAATATTTTTGCAATAGCAGCTTTGTACACCAATATCTCAAACAGTAAATGTCCTGCTGTATGGACTTACACATGATATCTTCAGTCTGGTCTTTGGATTCAGAATGGCAGGATTTCTTATTGGAATCCTTCTTGTTTCCCATCATGAATGGCTAAAACAAAAACATGTCAAAACAACTGTCACAGCAGAACAATCTCACGGTAATAACGATCACATCTTACACACCAGCACAACAAGATTTATAAATGGTTTTGGAATTAATGGATGGTTTTACATTTTCTCTAAATAACATTGTTTACTCACATTGACACAATTGTTAACTTAAATAAGTGTGATGTACCTTTAAGTTGAATTTCAGTCTGGCAAGCCTTTGTAGGAAAGACAGCTTCCCTCTGGTAGCCTTCACATCTTCAGCCATGAGAAGAGCTTCTGGCCTGGTGGCTTCAAAAGATGTTCTTGAGGCTGCTCTTGATGCCTCGTTACAACTGTGGAGAAGCTCCTTGCTCAATGACTTCACAAGAATCCTATTGAAAGTGGAGTCCTGAGTCGACACGGCCAGTTGGAGTATTTTCTCTGAGCCAAACTCCTTCAACAGATGTTTGTAGACGGTGCTGTATACTTTGTGACTCTTCAGGTTCTTGGGATAAGCTTGGGTCTCAGAGCAGCCTGACCATGCACAGAAGGAAGCTATAACTTTTGGAATCAGGTCTTGTGACGTGCGTGTGACGTCAGTTGGGTACAGATCAGTTTGGGTTTGTATTTTTGACAGAAGTCTCACCACTAACATGCTGATGAGGCCGGTGAAGTCATCATCACCGACTAAGTTGCCAGTGGATGGGGTTGAAAGCGAGGCAACATCCGGGCTGGTTGAATTCTGATCACAAACAATGCTCTGAGGTACATCGAAACAACTGATGGTATCCCTTTCCTCAGCATCTATGTTGGCCTCAAAGCCTCGTGCAGCATTGGAGGTCCCACTTGTTGTCATGCTGATGGCGGAGAAAGATGGCAGAGGGTAGGACTTACCACTCAGTAGACTGCCTATATCAGTTACAGTTCCGGTTGGAGATGACCCTCTGCTTTGTGCATCAGAAACCACAGAGTCCATGACCTGGCTTACCATTACTTTGGTAAACAGGCTGACTGTGTCACTAAATGCTGATGTAGAAAAAGAACATGAAATCCTATCTTCAGATACGCTAGCCGGCACACTAACTCCCTGAGCCAAACTCATTGAAGCTGTAGAGGGCACAAGGCTAGGAAGCAAGAGGCGCTTCACAGACTCCTCTGCAAAAAGCTGAACCAGCTTGTAAGCTGTGTGCTTCCCCACCGTCTTGTCATTCCTCTTCAGCTCAGTAAGGACTGTATCGGATGCACTCTTTCCAGCCGCCACTGTCAGAACCAGAGGGGTCAAGTTGCTCTCAGAAATGATGCGGTTGACTTGGTGAGTAAGATCACGTGAGAGAGCACCAATCCTACCCTGAGATATGAGCTCCTCCAGTCTTGCTATTGCAGCTGTTAGATCAGGGTGGAATGCAACCTCCCCTTCTTCCTCTGGATGTACCTCCTTTATGATGGTATCCACTATTGCAGACATGCTTTCCCTGGCATCACACACCAATGTTTTTGGCTTAGTAGATTTGCCCATGTCGATGACTGAGCATCTCACAATGGGCTGAGTAATACTCTCTGGTAAATCAGAAGAGATGGGAGTGCCAGGGAGTGAAAATTCCCACTCTGACTTCTTTGATCTGGCAGATGAGGATGACAACGAGGAGGAAGAACGCTGTGGCGCTTCATAGATCAGTTCCTCACCACATTCACTGCTTACCCTTTCAACATCCTTCAGCATCATTCCAACCACATTCTCTATTTGTGAAAGCGCAGTCACCGTTTGGTCAGATTTTGACAGCTCTTTCTGAATTGAAACCAGAATATGGCTGAGGGTCTTTTTGGCTTGAGCCGTTGTTGCTTTGACTTGATTTTGCCATGTAAAATAATTCCTCATCTTTGTCTTCACATTGTGGTAAATAGTCTTTGCAGTTGTCCAGATCTTCTTCTCAGATACTTCCAAACCAGACTGTGAGCCTTTGGGTGTGGCCTCAGTGTACTCTGAGGTTTTCTCATCACTCTGTTGAAGCATAGAGTCTGCCTGCCATAGAGTAGTAGAAGACTCTGTGGGTGGGAAAAGGCTCTTCATGTCATTTGTAATTGATCCAACGATTTCAAAAGCAGTTATATCTGTATGCCTTAAGGAAATTGTTGATTTTGCTGGCAACATCTGAGAATCTGTCTGGCTGGAACTGACTTTGCTGGGAAAGCTACTGACTGATTTGATCAGTATTTTTCGCACTTCGTTGGTAGCGTTCATCTGGAACTCCTCACTGGAGAGTTTCTCAATGACTGAGGCTGGAGTATCTCTTAATCCTTCCAACCATGAAGAACCAGACACAGGCATGTCTTCTAGATAAGACATGACACTGTCCAAAAAGCCACAGACTTCAAGGGAGTTGTAAGAGGAACCCTCTGCAACAGATGATGTGCATTCCAAATCTGCCACCTCTGACCTATACATGGTCACAATCTGGGACAAGACCTCTTTGGTGCAGGGCACCATGTTGGAATCACAGAGAGACAGTAATGGTTGAGAGTTCTCACTTTGGCATTTACGGAGAGAACCAAGTCCTGTTGAGTTGACCACTTGCAGTATTGCCTCACTCTTACTGGTTTCAGGTTGCTCTGGTGTTTTCTCTCCTACAGAGTCAGTTGAATCACATCCATCAGATAAAGAAGATGAACTACGTTCTGATATAGGGGATTCACTCCTACATGGGGAAGGCAAGCTCAGGATTGAAACAGGCAGATCACTGGAGTCAGTATGCTCCAGAAGCACAGCACTGGAGTCAGCTTTTTCCATAAGTTCTTCCCCTTGGACTGGAGCTCCACCCATTCTGAGGAACAATGTCTCCAGCTTTGCCTGAAGTCTCTCGCAGAGTCTACGAGCTGCATGGAAGGGTTTCCGCTTTGTCGTACAGTGTCCCACTTGGGTATCTCTCTGGGTGCTTGTTGGCTGATCTAATTCAGCATACTGCACAATGTCCTTGACATCTTCAACAAAGTTATCAATTATTTGTGATGCCTCAGATTCTACTTTGGTCTGTATGAGCTCAGTGGCCGCAGAATCAAGGATCCTGTCAGATGGGCTAGATGCATTCATCAAGCTTGGAGTGGTACTAAACGAATGAGAAGGTTGAACCATACCAGAGATATCGCTCATTAACCTTCTCACAAGAATTTCACTCACAGCCTTTGAGGCTTTGGTCTTGAACTTCACACTAAACAGAGTGCCAAGATTTTGCATCATTGCTTTGCAAGATGTACATATTATGTTCAGCTCCTCTGGAACAGGAGAGTCTTCAACATCCAGGTGCTCCACTACAAGGTCACTGCCAGATGCCAACATTTTAACTTTCACAGCCACTTCTCGAAAAACCTTAGCCAATTCCGGATCTTCTTTTTCCAATTCACCCACCATCTCTGCGATAACAGTCATCACTTCTTCTGTTGCAGGTGGAATGCATGACTCTAATACAGAGGTAGAGCTCTGGTCCTCTGGGGTGGTGTGATCATCAAAACATTTCTGGACCATGTTGACCATTTGTTCAGCGGCCTGGGTACCAGAAGAAATAGGGGAGGACCGCCCTGAAATGGCTCTGCTGATGGTCGCAGAGAGGGCAGAGTTAAGCTGTTCGACCACCACCTTGATAAGACCAACAGTCAGCTCAGGTGGGCAAGAGGACAGGATATTATGATCAGACAGTTGCTCCTGGACACTTTTGATGATTCTGTCCTCTGTCATTCCCAGGAGGACTTTCACTGAGGTCTGGGAACTTTAAAACGAACAAGCAAAGCATGATAATTCCTGTCTTAACTTGGCAAATCGGTCAAGCGTTGTAATTTTAGTATTCTAAATATCTACATGTCCTTTTGATCGCTTTACATGCTCATTCATTTGAATATGCTCAAAGGCTGATACATTACATTTTGTACTACATCAGATAGAGTAAATTGCATTGGCTAACACTGGGATAGATGATCTCGGTGAAATCCATACATGAAAACCTTGAGGGGAACATACCTCTTAGAAGAGGGTGTTAGGGACCTGAGATGTTGAGCCCCTGTGCCGCCCTTATACATTTTCTTCGCCAGATATCTAACTTCCTGGATGAGCTCCAGTCTTTCCTGATCAAAGGCAGCAAAGGATCTTGCACTGCCACCCCTCTTGGGTGAGTCAGTGTCGTCGTCAGCAAAGTCCTTTACCCCAAGTACGCGGGCCAGGGCTGGCAGCAGGATCTGCAGGGTGGTCTGTGCGATGAAGGTTACAATTGTCTTGCACAATTTGGCAAGCTGTTCCTTCGTCATCTGTTTTGAACAAACAGAACAAAAACAGTCTTTTCAATGGAACTGTGATGTAAAGTATTCTAGATCGAACAGAATGCATTTGATCAACATTGTTATTCTTGTCTGTGACTGAATTCAAAGTTTGATGAAGTCTGACAGAGAACATGAATAACAGAATATGACTTGATGGCTAATCTCTGAATTCAACAGATCATTGACACATCAAAGGTCAAAGGCAGGTAGGGAAACTTACAGGGTTTTTTAGTCCTTTGTAGATCACTTGCCACTGCCTAGAAAATGTAAAATAAGTGTTTTAGTTAGTGTTTAGTTCCCACTGCACAATATTTCATAAATGTTGAACATTACAGAAAAACGTTTAACATACTCATCAGTAAGATTGCGCAGGAATGAGATGAGGATTGGGTAGGAGTATTCCATCTCATCCTTGTTGCCTGGGCCGAATGCAGCCTGAACAGCTTTCTTCTCCAGGAGCTCAATTACAGATCCTCTATCCAGGTGTTTATTCCTGGAGACTAAAGATGTGATTGCCGTAGAGGAAGTAGAAACAAAATTAAAGAGAAATCAGAAGTTTTATCTCTTAATACTCTGATTTCATTGTTTTAGGGTTTTAGAATAGGCCTATTTGAATAAAGATATCTATGTGACCTTTCTTACTGATTACAGTAGACTACAGTTTCATTGAAAATGGATAGCACAACCTGCACATCACAGACAGAATAGAGAAACAATGTAGTACTACAGAGGTAAATCTCTGACCTGCATCGTTGTCAGTGCCCAGCTTCCTTGACTTCTTGCCACTCCTCTTACTTTTTGCCTAGGATAGAACAGAACAGATTCCAGAGCTCAAATGATGGCAGACATGTAACACCAGGGCCCGTATACATAAAGTTCATCAGATAAGGTGTGGGCTCAACCTTGCCCAAATAATTGTATTCATTATGATCTCAAATGCAAAACTGATCCTAGATAAGCACTCCTACTCTGAGACAATTTATGAATAGGCTATGGGCCAGGTCAAAGCAGCTCTTAAAACACGTTTTGAAAACAGCTACTACGTATGTTGTTATCTGAGATATATAGATATCTATGGTATGGCTGCTATCAGGTACAGAGTGTAACCCAGTAGGCCTATTATGTGCTCTGTCACTACTGCTATCTTACCTTCCTTCCCTTCTTGGCCTCCTCTTTGGGTGTGGCCACCGGTTCTTCCTCAACAACTTCCTTTCCTTCCCTCTGAGGATCACCATCCTCCCTCTGTGCTACCTGAAGGACAGACATTCCAATAAGTAATAATATGTCAATGTCAGAGTAGATCTGTGCAGAGGACATCATAAATAGAGCTACAGCCATATCAGCGCTAAGCTGGTGACTTTATAAAGAATGGTACATTTGCTTTACAATATGTTATAGCTTTTTACAAGAAATATCTGCTTATATTGCTTTACCCTTTTTTACTTTCCCCCAATATTGTATGAAGTAATTTAGCTTACCTTTTCTTCATCCATTCAAGCTATTTTATATCTCAAAAAGCATGTCCTTGTCTGTGTTGGTTACATTCAAGTTGAGTTCAGGTCGAGAGTGAGGACAATATTGCAAGCAGGGACTGTAATTTAGGGCTACATGCTACGTCATGGAACGTTAGACCTTTATGACATCACAAATAGTATTTTTAGGAAGAGCGCGGGAAAGGTTACTTGCCCACTCAGTAGGACTAGCTAATATTGACAGAAATTTCCCCGTCAAACGTTTTCGATTGCCTACCCCTACGCCTTCCATCGAACATGGTCCTGCCTTTGCAATATTGTCTCTCTTGTGGATTTACTTACGTATGACATGTAGGCTTACTGTGTCGGATCAAGTTGATTGATCTGTCCTAGTTAGCCTTAGGTTGAACCCAAAATCTTCTGGGAAATATTTGTTAATAATATTCATTTCAATATCGTTTTATTCTTTGATTTAGTCCCAATCCAATCCTATTGTTGGCTGCCAATCCCCACCAAATATGTCATTGTAGGACATACTGTAGCGGGAGAAAGTGAGATCTGCAACGCGGACGCGTTCGGTGGCTCCTTCAGTGCAGAGGCAAGCGCGTATGCCAGTGCCACTAAAGCCCGGGCTTGTGAGGCAATAGTCTACAACGCTGACAGGCAACACCTTGTCATTTTATTAACTCACTAGAATTATCTTGTCTTCTTCATTCATTTCGATTGCACTTCCTTTCGTGGTGAAATTAGTTTTGATTACTATTAACTTTAATCTACAGAGTTTAAGTGTTTATGTTGCCCACGTCATCATGTGATGCTGTGAGCAAACAATTTATGCCCAGCCTTCCTAGATAGGCCTGGGCTGCATAACACTATGAATCTGGGAAAACATAACACTTAAAAAAAAGTTTTACAGTGCAAAAATAGCGTAGGCCTACTTGTGTACTATTCAAATCCACACTAAAGTTATAGCTAGCTGCCTTCTGTGCTTCTGGAGCATACTGACTCCAGTGATCTGCCTGTTTCAATCCTGAGCTTGCCTTCCCCATGTAGGAGTGAATCCCCTATATCAGAACGTAGTTCATCTTCTTTATCTGATGGATGTGATTCAACTGACTCTGTAGGAGAGAAAACACCAGAGCAACCTGAAACCAGTAAGAGTGAGGCAATACTGCAAGTGGTCAACTCAACAGGACTTGGTTCTCTCCGTAAATGCCAAAGTGAGAACTCTCAACCATTACTGTCTCTCTGTGATTCCAACATGGTGCCCTGCACCAAAGAGGTCTTGTCCCAGATTGTGACCATGTATAGGTCAGAGGTGGCAGATTTGGAATGCACATCATCTGTTGCAGAGGGTTCCTCTTACAACTCCCTTGAAGTCTGTGGCTTTTTGGACAGTGTCATGTCTTATCTAGAAGACATGCCTGTGTCTGGTTCTTCATGGTTGGAAGGATTAAGAGATACTCCAGCCTCAGTCATTGAGAAACTCTCCAGTGAGGAGTTCCAGATGAACGCTACCAACGAAGTGCGAAAAATACTGATCAAATCAGTCAGTAGCTTTCCCAGCAAAGTCAGTTCCAGCCAGACAGATTCTCAGATGTTGCCAGCAAAATCAACAATTTCCTTAAGGCATACAGATATAACTGCTTTTGAAATCGTTGGATCAATTACAAATGACATGAAGAGCCTTTTCCCACCCACAGTGTCTTCTACTACTCTATGGCAGGCAGACTCTATGCTTCAACAGAGTGATGAGAAAACCTCAGAGTACACTGAGGCCACACCCAAAGGCTCACAGTCTGGTTTGGAAGTATCTGAGAAGAAGATCTGGACAACTGCAAAGACTATTTACCACAATGTGAAGACAAAGATGAGGAATTATTTTACATGGCAAAATCAAGTCAAAGCAACAACGGCTCAAGCCAAAAAGACCCTCAGCCATATTCTGGTTTCAATTCAGAAAGAGCTGTCAAAATCTGACCAAACGGTGACTGCGCTTTCACAAATAGAGAATGTGGTTGGAATGATGCTGAAGGATGTTGAAAGGGTAAGCAGTGAATGTGGTGAGGAACTGATCTATCAAGCGCCACAGCGTTCTTCCTCCTCGTTGTCATCCTCATCTGCCAGATCAAAGAAGTCAGAGTGGGAATTTTCACTCCCTGGCACTCCCATCTCTTCTGATTTACCAGAGAGTATTACTCAGCCCATTGTGAGATGCTCAGTCATCGACATGGGCAAATCTACTAAGCCAAAAGCATTGGTGTGTGATGCCAGGGAAAGCATGTCTGCAATAGTGGATACCATCATAAAGGAGGTACATCCAGAGGAAGAAGGGGAGGTTGCATTCCACCCTGATCTAACAGCTGCAATAGCAAGACTGGAGGAGCTCATATCTCAGGGTAGGATTGATGCTCTCTCACGTGATCTTACTCACCAAGTCAACCGCATCATTTCTGAGAGCAACTTGACCCCTCTGGTTCTGACAGTGGCGGCTGGAAAGAGTGCATCCGATACAGTCCTTACTGAGCTGAAGAGGAATGACAAGACGGTGGGGAAGCCCACAGCTTACAAGCTGGTTCAGCTTTTTGCAGAGGAGTCTGTGAAGCGCCTCTTGCTTCCTAGCCTTGTGCCCTCTACAGCTTCAATGAGTTTGGCTCAGGGAGTTAGTGTGCCGGCTAGCGTATCTGAAGATAGGATTTCATGTTCTTTTTCTACATCAGCATTTAGTGACACAGTCAGCCTGTTTGCCAAAGTAATGGTAAGCCAGGTCATGGACTCTGTGGTTTCTGATGCACAAAGCAGAGGGTCATCTCCAACCGGAACTGTAACTGATATAGGCAGTCTACTGAGTGGTAAGTCCTACCCTCTGCCATCTTTCTCCGCCATCAGCATGACAACAAGTGGGACCTCCAATGCTGCACGAGGCTTTGAGGCCAACATAGATGCTGAGGAAAGGGATACCATCAGTTGTTTCGGTGTACCTCAGAGCATTGTTTGTGATCAGAATTCAACCAGCCCGGATGTTGCTTCGCTTTCAACCCCATCCACTGACAACTTAGTCGGTGATGATGACTTCACCGGCCTCATCAGCATGTTAGTGGTGAGACTTCTGTCAAAAATCCAAACCCAAACTGATCTGTACCCAACTGACGTCACACGCACGTCACAAGACCTGATTCCAAAAGTTATAGCTGCCTTCTGTGCATGGTCAGGCTGCTCTGAGACCCAAGCTTATCCCAAGAACCTGAAGAGTCACAAAGTATACAGCACCGTCTACAAACATCTGTTGAAGGAGTTTGGCTCAGAGAAAATACTCCAACTGGCCGTGTCGACTCAGGACTCCACTTTCAATAGGATTCTTGTGAAGTCATTGAGCAAGGAGCTTCTCCACAGTTGTAACGAGGCATCAAGAGCAGCCTCAAGAACATCTTTCGAAGCCACCAGGCCAGAAGCTCTTCTCATGGCTGAAGATGTGAAGGCTACCAGAGGGAAGCTGTCTTTCCTACAAAGGCTTGCCAGACTGAAATTCAACTTAAAGGTACATCACACTTATTTAAGTTAACAATTGTGTCAATGTGAGTAAACAATGTTATTTAGAGAAAATGTAAAACCATCCATTAATTCCAAAACCATTTATAAATCTTGTTGTGCTGGTGTGTAAGATGTGATCGTTATTACCGTGAGATTGTTCTGCTGTGACAGTTGTTTTGACATGTTTTTGTTTTAGCCATTCATGATGGGAAACAAGAAGAATTCCCGCCATTCTGAATCCAAAGACCAGACTACTGCTGAAGATATCATGTGTAAGTCCATACAGCAGGACATTTACTGTTTGAGATATTGGTGTACAAAGCTGCTATTGCAAAAATATTAAACCCTATATACAGTACATTATATATTATCGATAGTAATCTCTTATGTAAAATTATTTATATAGTTTCCAAATCTCAAGATTCTGGTTCTCATTTATTTGTGAAAGTAATAATGAGTTGAAACTAAGAATACAATATAACATAATTTCTAAATGAAAGTGCATGTCAACTCTCTCTTCTGTCGCCCAACATAGTGGCACATCCTGCCACATTTGGACTCCCAGAGGGTCTTCCCTACACCTCTCAACAGGAGAAGCCTCGCAAACGTCCCCTTATAATCAGGATGTTTTCCACCATCTCCATAGGCCTATCCAAGCCATTCAAACGGTTTTCAAAGCAAGCTTAATACAACAATTTCCTTTAATACAGTAATATTTGCATTGAATTGATGGCCTTTGTCTTCTTTAGTGTTGCCCTGTTAACACATTTGATTAGAAAATACATAGTATATTTAGTTTAGTTTATTATGCAGTCATAGTCACGGTGTAGGCTAAACAAAGTAATGTTGTCCTGAATAATGTATAGAACATGCACCCCACCCACACACACACAGTGTGATTCATTGAACACACACACATAGTACTTCAGATATGTCCCACAACCAACATTTGACCAGATATCAATGATTCAGTGTAAAATACATGTACTGTAAAATAAACCGTATTTAATTTACAACCAATAAAATAATACATGATGCAGGACACTCAGTTATAAGGGAATTAACTGGTTTAACTTCTCAAACAGAAACACACACATTTCCATTTTCTGTGGATCGCCCATGTTTACATTTTACTGAATGCCAGTCTGACCTTTGACCTGTAGATGGCAATAAATGTCTACTTTTGCTGCAGATCCACTTCTAAAGCTCAAACCTCTCTGGACAAGTAGCCAAAACATTTGTCCCCAGTGAGAGAGAGTATGTGTGTGTGTGTGTGTGTGTGTGGCAAAAAAAGCGAATATTGCACTACACTTTTATGATACAGATACATTTTGCATTCGGTAGCATAGCACAGCTGTAGTTTTTTCAAATGCCAAATGTATATGTAGCATGCTTCTGCCTACAGATGCTTTTCTGAGTGACTTGTGTTGTGAGAGAACCAGAATTCAAACATAAACTCCTGGATTACATTTTATAATATTGTCAGCTCTTTTTAGTAACATATGGTAGCATACATGTTTCACACGGTGGCAAGTCAAGCTAGTTAGTTACATGCAACAACATTAAGTTATATGTCAAATCAAATCAAATTTTATTTGTCACATACACATGGTTAGCAGATGTTAATGCGAGTGTAGCGAAATGCTTGTGCTTCTAGTTCCGACAATGCAGTAATAACAAGTAATCTAACTAACAATTCCAAAACTGTCTTGTACACAGTGTAAGGGGATAAAGAATATGTACATAAGGATATATGAATGAGTGATGGTACAGAGCAGCATAGGCAAGATACAGTAGATGGTATCGAGTACAGTATGTACAAATGAGATGAGTATATAAACAAAGTGGCATAGTTTAAAGTGGCTAGTGATACATGTATTACATAAGGATACAGTCGATGATATAGAGTACAGTATATACGTATGCATATGAGATGAATAATGTAGGGTAAGTAACATTATATAAGGTAGCATTGTTTAAAGTGGCTAGTGATATATTTACATCATTTCCCATCAATTCCCATTATTAAAGTGGCTGGAGTTGAGTCAGTGTCAGTGTGTTGGCAGCAGCCACTCAGTGTTAGTGGTGGCTGTTTAACGTATGGTCAATGTTTGTGTGTATCCTCTTAGCTTTTACCTTTGACATCAACAAGCAACGCACGGGCTGGTCCTGCAGACTCCCACGCCCATGGCCCAGGAGAAGGCTGGGGGCCACCTGCTCACTCACGTCCCAGCCATCTCCTTTGAGACCGACTCTACTGTGGAGTGCACCTCCAAGAGGACTCCGGAAGAGAGGGACCGGGTGAAGGTTAAACTGGCCAACATGGCCTTGATGGGAAGGATCAAAAGTCTTGGCTGTGAAATGCCCATTATGTGTGATTATCGAATTGATAATTTTCCACTTTTGAAACAACAATGGGAAAGACAGGGTTTATAGCAAAGGTTGCTCAGATTGGGCTTTTGGAAAAATTGGGAGAATGAAAGTGCACTCCTGATTCAGAGAGAAAGATCCAGCTTAATCATCCATACCATTGTTTAAATTACAATAAAAAACGTTCAAACTGTTCCTGAGTTTCGAAAGACAGAGAAAGGAAAACATCATTATCTTCAGTCTGTTCACACCTGTTCACACAAGTCCTACTGTCCACAATCTCAGGGTTCTTCAATACAAACACACCTGTTTCAGAAAACCTGATCACTTTCACATTCGAACAATGTTTGTAGGATACTTTTCAATAACTCAATAAATGTAAGTGTTGAAACCATACATAGCTGGTAACTTGAGCTCGGCAGAGTAGTTTTGACCTGTGTCCAGATGCAGTCATTTATGTTGTCTAAAGGCAATTTGTCTCTTATAACAATGTTATTTTTCTGAATAATCTAATTTAATTGACTGGTAGGTAGTCACTAACTATTTGTAGCATGTGTTCCTCTGTTGATTGATATTTACATGGTGTGTATGTGTTAAGATGTTAAGTAATTAATGTTGATATTATCCAAAGGGTTTTTAACTGAAATGTTAAATGTTGGTGTCTCGATCTCAGACATTTACGCTCATATTTGTAAATAGTATTTCAAAAATGGCAGAATCAAACAGTATTGGAATAGTGACTTGTATTTTGCATCTAGAAGTGTAAGAATTGTAGAAGAATACTATTTCATCAGTCAAATGTTGCACTGTTTGATAAGACAGGGTAAAGAAAACCTCAATTTTAATGAGTTTAGTTGTGAGTTTGACATTTT